>NC_071089.1:92091603-92391603 GCF_027358695.1 Spea bombifrons | reverse complement strand
TACAACCCAGCACCCTGCTTGCTTTTTCTGATGCTTTATAACTAAAAAAGCTTTCCAAGGAATAGTCGTGACAGAGCATTTCTATAGGGTTTGTTATTTTCACAAAGGGCTTCCAGATTCAGTAAATGCTGCTTTTCCGCAGACCAGGTGGAACGCCACCTTCAACATATAGTTTGATTCACATGTAAATGTCTATAAACGCAGGAGCCTATGCAGAACTTCGTCATACCTATTGATGATTATGTAGTACATAGTGTGTTACGGACATACCTTCTGTTTGACGCTTTTAATTAACGCCATCGCGTAGAAAGTGTCTTCTGTGGAGTTTTGCCACTTCACATAACCGCAGGCTGCCAATGCCAAGTGCCAGACGGGCTCCATGTCTGCCGCCACGTTGCCAAATTTATCTAGGGGACGATATCTGAAGTAAGAGTAACTGCCGCGGCTCGGAGGGTGCTCCTGTGTGGTTTGTGTTACAGATTACCTGGGATGTCTGTTGCTTTGAGCGGTTGGGGCAAAGCCTTCATTCTGTCGTAAAACTCAATATCTTTTTCCAACGTGTAATTCTCAAGCTCTGTCTGTAGGTTAAAGCTGACATCGGGGGCTTTCTGCTGGTCGCTCTGATAGTACAGAATCTCCGCGGTGCAACTAACAGCAGGTCGCTGGTAATATGGTGTGAAATTGACATAATAATCCGTTGTTAAATTGACCAAAAAAATCATATCAATTTTATTAAAGCGGTAGTCAAAAGATAGCAGGTAGATGCCAGATGGGGGGGGTTCTTTGTGGAGAACCACATGGACGTTTAGAAGGACCACGTGGCTCTCATATGCATTAAAGTGTACATGATGACTGGAGTGTCCCTTTAAAGTACACTCGCACACAAATAAGAGGATCATGCGAGGTTTGATCAGACGAAGAGACGGAGAGATTTTTAGTCATGCCTTGAAAACCAAAATGCTGATGCACAGCGGTGACTGCCTGTCAGCGGTCGGTGCGAATTACCAGGGATTATTCCGATGCCTCAAAACCACTGGAGGACAAGGGTTGTTAGTTACTGCAGCACACTTTAAGAGCAGTTCACTAATTAGAATGATTCTGTAAATTACGTGGATATTTTGATACTTTAGCTATAGCATATGTTTATGATGGGTAAGATGGGGCAATTTGGGTGTTGGTTTGCCTGAGAACAGGTTCTAGCATCTGGTGACACTCCTGCAAATTCCCTACATAATTAAAATGCAGAATATTAGCAAATATAAGCCGCCTTACACAGATCGGCTTCCCGTAGCCTTCGATCTAAGCAGTTTTACTTTATAATATGAAAAAAGTGGAACGCTTACCTCATTTACTAAATCCTTCATAGAAGACGTGATATAATATTTATTTCCAACCCCGGGAATACTCTGCAATGAAAAAAATACGCTGAGAATGCATCGAGCATCTTAAAAGATGTTTACGCAAAGTACATTTTCACCGTACAACATATATATTGTTTTGGAGGAAATGATGAAATCGGCTGTTAAGAAATGCACCATTATTCATACACGGCCCCCGTTTCTGATGGCTCAAAGAACTACCATGTTTCCCGTTCTTGCACAATCAAGTGTGTTTAATTATTAAGTGATGAACAGGTTTCTGCTCGTCTGCAAACTTTACGCTAGAGGAACACCTGTGCTTTAGGCCCATGGATTGCAAGTTATATCTGTGGACATGCGATACAGCCTCAAACATTAATGCATTTGTAAAACTTTTAGTGAGTATAAATTATTTTACTGTGGTTAAAAATAATTGATGAAAACAGTTTAGCCAGTCGGGCTGGATAGCATTTCCATTGAAATGAGTAGGAATAGAAAAGGCGCATGTGTTTGCGGAGGGGGGCTGTCCCTTAATACCCCCCGGAAATCTTTTGCCAGCCGGATGGAGGCTGATCTGTACCTTGGTAAATCTTGTTTGCGCGATATTGTTTCATTTAGCATTGGCACGGTGGTTATGTTCTAAACTAAATTCCCAGAAAAGCAACACATTGAGCAGAAAGGCTTGTACTCTTTGGTAGCTGTTGGTACTCTTAGGTATGGTTCATGCAGTTTTTAAAGCTCCTTTCTTCCCCTCCTCTTACCTCTTTCCTCGCTTCTGTCACCTTTAACTGGAATAGCCGGTGAGGGCCGCCAAGCTTGTAGTTAATGAAGTTCTCGGTCGCTGCGCCGGCCCTTGTGGCAGGGTAGAAGGATGGATTGATTGACTCCATGATGCTTGCTGTTGGAGGCCTACGATATGACACAGTTTAAACCTGTGCCCCTGCGTTTGCTTCCCTTGCAATCAGTGAATAGAAACGAGGAAGGGTGCGGGGAGGAGCTGCCCATTGCACTAATAACCAGGAAGCACATGTGTGAGCAAATCTCTGACATCACAGGCCAAAAGGAGTGTCCAAGAGCTTGTTTATGCTACGCTAAGGACTGAACTTTGTACTCCGGCAGATCCCGTTTTAAACAATTCCATGACTAATCTGGAACATGTCGCCTATACACAGACTGGCCACTAGGGTGCAGCACCAACAAGAACGTAACCCAGTTAACTCACAATACACTAGACAAGTTAGGAGCTTTTTTCTGCAACTTTTTATTTGCATTTTATACAACATCTAAGACAAGTTAGGTTTAATGTTTCATATACTTGTGTAGTGTTATATGTTGCTTCTCTTGTTACTTTTTTTTTGTCTTGCAATTTAAAAATTCAGCATCTGTAAATCGGCTTACTGAAAAGCTTTCATGTATTTTGCCATCATCATGGAAAGATTTAATTTGTCTGCAGGTAACGATAGAATAAATAACGCATGTTACATATCAAATACCATGTACACAGGACATCTTAGTTATCAGGCTTTAGCAAGAGGTAAAAGACATCACTGGCACAGAGTGTATTAATTCAGATGTCCTGTGTAAATGGTATTTGACAATTAAAAAAAATAAAATAAAAGCACATGTAACATTCCTATGAAATAAAATGTTTATTCTGTCAAACTACATTTGGGAAAGATGTTTGCCCCTACTCCAAATTTAGCAGATCCAGCCCGAGCACCCTGGTTTGCATAGACAGGATCATTATTATTCTAGTACCATTATTCTAGGCCACTAAATGTGAATGAATATTGTGTTTTTACAGTTTTGAGTTCACTCACAAGAAGCAGTCTGGAGGGTCTGGGCAGTACGGTAAAGTCATTGGGTTTCTGGAGCCCCTGGAGCCTGAAAACTACACAAAGCTTGAATTTGAAGACCGGACGGTTGGGACAAATGTTCCCAAGCAGTTCGTTCCAGCGGTTGAGAGGGTAAGTAATGTGTTTTTGCTTAGTATGAGTGTGTGTTTCTCATAGGAATGCTTAAGCAGAACAGACATTGATCCTAAATATTCGAGGACAATAGAAATAGATGTGTGTGTGTGTGTGTGTGTGTGTGTGTGTGTGTGTATGTATGTATGTATATATATGTATACATACATACATACATACATACACACGTGTGTATGCATGTGTTAAAACTATACCATAGTTGCTTTCAGGACCTGCATGATAATGCCTCCTCTAGTGTTATATTTGGTTCAAGTAGCCATTGTTTGGGTAGGTTAAGAAACATGGGTTTTTATTTACTTTTTGGGATTTGTTTTGTCCCCTATCCAAGGTTAACCTTTTTGGGGTTTATTCTTGGGGTTTATTCACAAAAGAGGGAGATTGCAAGGCAGTTGAACATTTGATATCACCAGGAATTATCAAGTGCAAACCCCTGTGAGCTTATCCTTCCAGAAGGGCTCTGTCGCCCGGCATTATGCAGAGGCGGCATGAGGTTTCTTGTCACCTCTCCTTGCTGATTTCTGTATGTTACTCATGGCTAGCTCAGCCGGTCCTGCAGGAGAATCTCCCTGCGGCCCATCGTTCATAATCTATATAGTGACATCAGTAGGGAAAAGGTTCCATTGTCCTGCAAAGTCCCTCTTAACTAAATAGAACCCCTGAGTATCAGTTTGATGATCAACTCATTGTATTTAAAGGGTTACTTAACATGTTTCATTCTATATGTGCACGTTTTTAGCGTCTTTTCCTGCTCTCTCACAGCCTGTTGAAGGCTTTCCAAATTTTGTTATCACGACTTCAAGGAAAGAAATTGTTTATTTCCTGCAACTGTGTTCGGCGACGGAGCAGAGAACAATCCACCTTTATCTTTGCCAATGTTTTATATCTGTGTGTACTTTTCCATAGTTGATGTGTATTTTTTTTTGTAGGGTTTCCGGGAAGCGTGTGAGAAAGGCCCGCTGACTGGACATAAAATTTCTGGACTCCGTTTTGTTTTGGAGGATGGAGCTCATCACATGGTAGATTCAAATGAAATCTCCTTCATCAGAGCAGGCGAGGGAGCTTTGAAGCAAGGTACAGGTCTTCCTAATATCCACTCTAAATCTGTAACCGCTTATTAACGCTATAAAGAATCCCCAAGTATTCCGTTTTACTTAACATAACCAAATATAGTTTGGCTAATATGCCTGGTATTGTTAAAGAGCCATACCATGACCAGAAACCGGTTGTTCATATACATTTATCCCTAATTCTAAATATCTCCAGGAATGTTCCTCTTCTCTCCAGCCCGTGTAATATTTGGAAATACAAAAAAATGTATGCAAGTGAGGGATGGATCGATGTATGTTGGGTATGAAAATGAATTGAGGAGATGAATTTCTTGTACTTTGTCTTAGTTGAGCATGTTTGGGTTTTTTTTTTTCTTTGCCACAGCCATGGAGTCTTCAACTGTTTCCATCCTGGAGCCCATAATGTCGGTGGAAGTTGTCGCCCCCAGTGAATTCCAGGGACCTGTAATAGCTGGCATCAACCGGAGGCATGGGGTAATAGTAGGTCAAGATGGATCAGAGGGCTACTTCACGCTGTACGCGGATGTAAGTGTGCTTTTGTCCAAAATAAAAGCTGTTAATATTGCATCCCAAAAAATCAAACCAGCCCAATGCCCCAAACAGCCTCCCCAACAATGAATAATTCATATGAGCAAGTAGTAATGGCAATAACATTTCTGTAAGACAGATCCACCTCTAACAGTTCTGTGCTGGTTTTGCCTGCTATAAAGCGGTTTCTGCTCAATTCTTCTATGCATTTTATGCTATTGTATGCATAAAAGTGCATATCATGGCTGGAGGGGGGTCCCTTTTAACAGAAGAAGAAATAATCAAAAGAGCAATATGACCGGATAAACTCTCTATTTATATTTGAGAATAAGCAGATTTTAGCAAAGCTTTTTCTAATTTGATTTCTGTTCGGTCACCTACATCATTCAAAGTATATGGAATGACATTCTCGTTTTTATTTACAGGTCCCATTGAACGATATGTTTGGTTATGCATCTGAGCTTCGATCTTGTACAGAGGTTTGTATTTTAATGTTCTATTGGTTAACATGAAATGACTTGCACATTTTTTTGTGAGATTAAAGCCCAGGACAAAGCATTTTACAATGTAACGGAGGGTTAGTCACCTGGCTTAAAGGACAGGTTGGTAGTATAGAACATATTTTATTTTTGATGCTCTGGATTGAGTTTGTGGTGTTAAGCAATGAAAGTCCTTTGGGGGGATCATTTAAGAGAAACAGTATTGTCTTTCAGCTGTCACAGAATTTTGTTTGTTTCTTAGTCTTCTGCTTAAAAATGTCATTTAGTGGAACCTGATCTACAGCCAAACGATCACACTGTGCTGTGTTAAACTGTGTGGGGATATTGGCATGGTATTGGTATCATGTAAATGCTGTTTCTTTTCTTCTTGGTGTTTAGGGAAAAGGCGAATACACCATGGAGTACAGCAGATATCAGGCATGCTTGCCTACTACACAGGAAGAACTGGTCAACAAGTATCTGGAGGCAACAGGACAGCTTCCAGCGAAAAAAGGAAAGGTCAAGAGCTAATGGAGCAACTAAAACATAGACTCTGGCTTTTTAATATCTCCAAAACAAAAACATACTCTTCCATTTAGGGTGTCTGTTTTACCAAATGTAGAAATGGGCTGCAAATGGATAATTCATGCTCGCTTATTCACTATGGTTTCTTTGGGACTTCCTTCGCAAGTAGGCATGAACGGGTCGGATTACTGGTTTTTGTAAAACCTCTTGAAAGTAAGGAACTTCGTCTTTTTGGAATGTTAAAGAATCTGGATTAGCCTCATAGAATATAATGTCGTGATAACAAATACTCTGGGCTTTTCTACATTTTGTGAATTGTACCGCAAACTGATTTCATGGATATTTTATTTGTGATGATGAGATGTGTTGAAGCTCGTCAGCTAACATCTGGATTTTGTCATGGAACACTGCTTGCTTTACGTTTGGAGACATGTTAAGGTCCTCGCCGTAATGTCTCCGTACGCTGTTTTTCCGTTGTGAAATAAATAAAACAGAGCCCTGTGTAGGAAACTTATTTGGTTATCTTAACGACAGGCTATTTTTTTTTCCTGTGTATGTGTATCTCATGTCAAGTTTACAAAATGCCAGCATCTTAAAATGGATAGATCTTCTCAGAAGGACTTCTTTGCTTCAGTCTGTGAGTTGTGAATCAACTTCTTATTTAAAGGCATCAATGGCAAATTAAGGTAATTTGCATGAAAAATGTAAACTGTATTTACATACCGTTAATGCTATTGGTTGCACTTACTCTGCTGAATTTAAAATTTTTGTGACTTTAGAAGCTTTTTTTTTTTCTCATTCGTAATTTTTAGCTGTGAGTATTTATTTGTCGTGACCAAAGCAGATGCTGAAAACTCATTGCCAGGGAAGCAGAAAAGTTTCTGTTCAGTCCTATACCTAATGAAACACAAGCCTTGTGACAAAAGAATAATATGCTGCAGGGCATTCTGAGACCAATTAAGGTTTGAGTCCTTACATGAGGATAAATTGGCAGACTAGATGGGATAAATCTCACATGCCGTCAAATTATATATATTTTTATGTTCTTGTTCTACAAGCTGTTTTGTGCCCTATAAATCCTTTTTACAGACATGAATCACGTTTTTATTTATAATATCACAAATTAAAATGCATGTTCTGCTTAATGGCAGGAAAAAGTTCACGGTTCATTGCAAGTTCCACACGGCTAGCAATTATTAAACGCTTGTACATCCCTGCATCTGGTATAATGTGTTAGCGCTTCTTTCTTCACACCGCACCCTAATGTACTTCTGCTTTTGTTCAATTCAACCCAGACACTCTCAGATGGTGGGACACGGATTATATGACTGTGACATAACCCCAGAAAAATGCCTGTTTATTTTAATTTTCATTTTAACAAGCGCTGATTCTGCCAGCAATGTTATGAGACTGGGTGTATCCCAGATATCCCTTCCTGCCTTTTCCCTGGTTTCACTTTATTTTAATTATTTAGCCCTTGTTAAACGCTATATTATAGCTTCATGTGGTTGAGCAACATTTTGTTATACAGCTAAATTAATTTACATAAACAAAGCAAGAATTGAACCCATGCCCAGCACATACCGTTCAGAAACCTCTATCTGAGGCATAAATATTGCTGTTTGCGTCACACTATATGGATGTGTATTGCTTACCCCGCCGCTACGTCAAAGTAGCCCAAGTTTTATCGAGTCCTATCTAAAGTTTCATGGCTAGATTGCTATAAGGCTAGATTTCCACTTGGTTTTTTTTGCTAAAAACGCCAATAGCGCCACCTGGCGTTTTTTTTGTGAAAAACGGCTGCAGCCAGATGTTAGCTGTTCTTCAATAGGAAATCGCAAAATGCCATTTCCACTTGGCGTTTTTCTGTTTGGTGTTTTTTCAGTCCTCTTTGGCGTTTTTCTGCTTTTTTGGGCTCTGTGGCAGTTTTTCAAAATCGCAGCATGTTGACACTCTGGCGTTTTTTGCAAGAAATCTTGGCAATAGAAGTCTATGGGAGAGAAAAAACGCCATGAAAAAGCCATGTGGGTTTATTGCCTTGGCGTTTTTTATGGCGTTTTTTCCACAGTTACAATGCAGAGGATGGACCCAGTATCTGTGTGTCCTACGAGAAATAGGCTGGAAACAAACAGTTTCACACAAAACAAAGTCCTGGACTGGTTCATATTGAATTTTACACCATTTGGAACAAACATGCCATTACAAACAAACCAACTGGATCCTGCGTGCCAAAAGCAACAGCAAACAATTTGCACCATCATTTGGGGCCAATCTTCCCAGAGGAGCAGACATTCGGAATAAAGCATGCCTTACAAACCACAGAAAAGAGACAAAAGGGTCTACCAAGTAAATTACATCAGGAGAGGGCAGATACTTGCCATTTATCCTAATCCCTTTTAGCTGGGTGAAACTTCTAACTTGTAAAGGCTGGAAAAACTGCCTAAGGTCAAAAAAGCAATTTCCACAGAAAGGCTAAAGCGCCAGAAAAAACTCCAGAAAAAACGCCAAAACGCAGGTAAATGCAGTGGCAGTTTTCTTGGCGTTTTTCCTGGCGTTTTTCATCAAGAAAAAAACGCAGGACAAAAACCCAAGTGGAAACCTAGCCTTAAGGAGCTGAATCAGTGGGACTGCACCGCATTTTGACTGGCGGCCTAAGCAGTGTATGTCATTATTATACCCGCAACCCACAAATCTAGATGTGTGCTTTACATTTACACGACCTGGACTTTTCTGTGATTACAAAACATATAAAAGGCAGACAATTTAAATGGGACACTAACATAACAGTGCTAGTCCTTTATGAATATTGTATTGTCAGATTCATTAAATTCCCACGTTATAGTGAATAAACCCCCATAACTCTTCCAGTTCCTAAACTTTGGTCCCTCAGGAAGCCGTAGCTTGTCACAAGTTAAATAAATCCTTAACCAAGTGTTCAGCTCTCGAACCGGCCTTTGAACTGAGTCACAAATAGATGCATGTTTAAGAGGCTTGGGTATCATCATAAGACTCAGAGAGAAACCACAGTCCAAGGCCTTCTCTGCCACCTCCTGAGCGCCTGTGTAAACTACCCATGACTTTGACTCGTATTATGAGATTTCTCTCATAAATAACATTTTCATACACAGAACAGGACTAAACTTCCATAGAATCTTACTCCTAGATCATGCTGCCATCTTTACATCTTCACTTGTACCTCAACCACTGACTAGATTGTAAGCTCTCAAGAGCAAGGCCCTCTTCTCCTTTTCTACCAGTGTGTTATTGTGAGTGATTTTAAACTATTCTGACTCTGTTGTAACAGCGCTATGGAATCTGCAGGCGCTACATAAATAAATATAAAGGTGGAATTGGAAGGAAAGAGATATGTTTCAGCTCCTTTGTTTGACTTTACGTTATGAAGGCCTATCCCCAATAGGTTTCTGCTGTAGGAATATCTTGGCTGGCTCCTTACAACGCATAGTTAAAATCAGTGAGAAGTCTCCTCGGCCTTTTAATTATACAGGGCCAACTCAGCCCTTCTAGCTCTCAGTAATAAGTAGCAAAGTGTCAACATCTCCGGATAGCCCGTCATGGGCATTGTATGTTTTTCCCCCATGCTCTGACATTTTTAACAAAGAATCTTTTTTTTTGAAATTTTAGTATGCAAATTTTGTCTTTATTAAAATAATGAATACCTTCTTTTTTTTACACTTTTTGACAAGTGGTTACAATTTAAAGTGTTGCTCTTTCTGAAAAAATTGTGAAAAAATAGATTATATTTTTAATAAAGATACATATGGCTGTTACATGTCTATAAAGTGCACTACGCTCCTTCCACACACCTGTGCTTTTATTTCCAGACACGCTAAATAGTAGTCTGAAGGATGTTAAGCCTGGGGCCAACAAGTGGTTGTCAGAATACAACTCCCAGCATCCTCATCCAGATAGCAGGTTACTCAGTCATGAGTATATTGGTAAGTGTGCTGCGCACACATCAAATCTGTGTTATAAAACCGCGGTAAAGAAGTACAATGTCCGATGTCCAGTGTTGCAATGGGTTGGGGCAGAAAAGAGATTCATTCTAACTACAGAATATTGGGATTACTCTACAAAGCACTTACAGGTGTTCTGTTTAACCCCTGGTTAGCTAGGATAGCAGCTATAAGTGTGTTTCTTACTGGGTACAGCTTGAAACAGGTTTATATGTTTGGATCAGTTTCATCAAGTGCCGCTGTGCCATATCTTGCGCCATATCAGCACACAGGCCTCAAACTAGCCTAAGATTTGAGGAAGAATTAAGGAGTGAATCCTAAATCCTGTACTGTTGGTGGTCCTTGGCTATCCCTTTGAGAACCGTGAGCGCGTAGCACCAACATATGCCACAGGGATGATCCTGAACTGGAATAAATCAAAATATTACATGTCATTTCTTGTTAGTGAAAGTGCATGTATATAGTAGTTTTTCTAATCTAGTAGCAATAGCACGACCATAATTAAAATGAAAATGTTCACAACTTTGGAACCAGGTTTTTACAAAAAATACACATGCAACACTTTATTTGAAATTTCCCAGGAAACCCGACTCTTCACTCCCTGAGCCGTCTTCTTCAGAGCCGTTTGAACAATGGTATTCCACTTTGGGCGGCTTGCCGGGTATCCATACAATATGTAGGCTACAGGACACCATGCGCTATAGAAGTCAAAGAGATTTAAGTGTTAAAAATGATTACCATCTTTAAACACTCTTAGAAATTAAAACGGAATTAGTTTAATGACTTTACCTCAGAGGGAGTCTCATACAAAAGGATGTCGTAATCAAATGCTATTAAATCATCCTTTCTGATCTGGAAAAAAAACCACAGATGTTTCCAATGTTAACGATATTTGGCTTACTACTTTATGATTGGCTTTACAAGGGTTAAAACTATAATGTGAAATAAATATTAAACGACAAGGCTCATGGTACCATATTATTTTCACTGAGCATTAACCACATTACGTTCCATAGGCATGGGGTGTGCTAAGGCACCCAAGTGAGCAGTAACCAGCCCGCTTGGTAACCATAGCAACCAGTGGGGTCATGTAACACGTATAACCCATGATAATAGGGTGCCATCTCACACATAGGCTGCAAGATGAGGGGGGGTCAGAGAGTGTGGGACAGCCGCAAGCTGCACCAAAGGATAGGGAGAGGGGAATTAAGAGGGATGAAAGTTAAAGGAGAGAGTGTGTGTATATGTGGAAGTGTATAGTGTTAGAGTGAGTGTGTCTATGTGTATATGTGTATGTATATTAGTGCATGGTGTTAGAATGTTTGCGTGTGAGCATGTGTGTGTTGCTGTATGGCAGTTCCATGCATGTGTGTGCGTGTTATTGTGTGAAGGATAAGCCTACAGTTATTGGTACAGCAGAGAGGAACAGAAGTCACAGGAGGAAAAGTGTGCGCCTATTTTTACATATTGTTCCAGCACTTGTCCTGAGACCTGGAGGTCACCATTGCTGACAGACATGTGATGTTTTGCTCACATACCACACTGAGCAATGCTAAAATGTCCTTTACATTAAGACTTCAATAAGTCAAAAGGGACTCTTTGGTAACTAAACAGTTAAAACTTTTGTGCCACAGATTGAAATGATATTGCATTATTTCCACTTTTAAAATGGTATCGATATATTTTTCAGACAAGTGAGTGCCTGTCAAGTGCATGTTTTCTTACCAGGGGCGTTACTAGAAACACAGGCAACATCTCCCACAGTGCCACCTTTTGCCCCAAACACCTTGTGAGTGCCTTTGCCCCTATGCAGCTTATCAGTGCCATCCTAACCCCTAAACAGCCTGACTGTGCCATCTTTGTCCCCAAACAGCTGACCTGTGCCATTATTGCCCCAAAACAACTTGTCTGTGCCTTCTGTGCCCCTTGCCTCCTCTAACATACACTCTGGCACACATATGTAAACACCCTTACACAAATTACACACACGTACTCATACTCACTAACACGCACATACACATTCACCAACACCAACACCCACACTCCATCTCACCCCACTTACACATCCATACTCACATACTTACACACGCATGCTCACTCACACGCTCACACCCAAACACTCACAATAGGCCCGTTTCAGGAAGGAAGGGCCCTTTCTGAAGAATTTTGGACACGGGGAGAAAGGAAAAAGTGGTTGCAGGGGTTTCCCAGGCCCTCATGAAATTAGATAATAGCAAAAGCCTGGAGCAGTGCCAGAATTCTGAAATTAATCCTGTCCACAAGTTCTCTCTTTTCTTCTTTCCCTACTCTTACAAAGGCTGTCATGAAAGGGAAGTGAAGATACATTACCCACGTTATACACATAAGATGGGGTTTAATACTTCAAAATAACTAAACACCCGTGTAACACTAAGCGTGCATCCCCTAGGGACAGAGAAAGAGATACCTATAATGGGAATCTAAAAGAAACTATTTGAATTGTTTTATATTTGTACGAGGGACTGTAACATCGAAAGCTCCCCCAAATTATTTAACTTTTAAGACTGTTTTGTATTTTTTTTTTATGTTCTCTCTTGCCATTACTTTTGTAGAAGTACTGTGATTTTCTGATTAAATATAAATAAATCAGTTCTGTGTTTGTGCTCTAATTTTGAACTCAGCTTTTAGAGTTAACACACTGGCATTTTTATGAATTGAAAGTTCTCTTTTTTTAACCAAATTATTTTTGTTTTTATTTCCATATACAATTTGAGCAGTTCAGGGGGTTACCGAAGCCTCCTTAGGTATTTTTTAAGAGTTTTTATAGTACCTGGTGTTGGCAGAAAATAAAGTTTTGGGGTCATGGGTTGAACAGATGTGGGGTTCAAATGTAGTTGATTTGGGCCCTGCGGTGAGAACGGCCAGCGAGCCTGCAGGCTTTTTTTCATTAACCCTTTCACCCCACATTCCCCCTTAACGTCATGGTGAGAGCTGTCAGGCAGGTGGTGGATTTAGGGGCTTCCATAACATTATTCCATTGTTTACTATCAAGAAAAGGACTGGTAAGACCTAACATTTTTTGTTTTCTTACTAACTTTTCAATCTAAAACTCAAATATACACCCAGTATGGCACAATAGGAGCACCTAGTAGGAATTAATACTCTTTTACTTATTCATTTCATACCAGTTGCTTGACATTCTGGATTTTTTGCAGGAAGTATTCTCGTTGTTCTGTGCTTTTCTCCCACATGACATAGCTGCTTCCCAGTTCAGCCAGATCAAAGAGAGACATGATGTCGGGTGCAACGTATCCAAAGCTGTCTAATGGGACATAGAAAAGGATGATTAGGCTTATAACATTTGCTGTCTACTTAAGAGGAGTATTTCTAAAGTTGTCTTGGAATTCCCATAAATAATGCATAGCCAAACATGAAATGCTATAACACAGTGACATACATCATCTTGAGAACCTCTTTATGGACTGATGGACACCTTTTGGACATCATCATGAAAATGAATGTAAATCGATAAAAAAAAAAAATATACACATTGTCCAAGCACATGCAATGATAAAAATATTTTGACCATTGTAAAGTGAAATGGGATTTCAGCGATGTACACATCCAATTTCAAGATGTAGTAACACACAAGATTGCAAAGCGAATGGCCATTAGTATAGCTGTGGGTAAAAAGGGGCAATTTTAGCTATAGTACAGATTGTATGTTCTACTATAGTACATATTGTATGTTCTAATATAGTACAGATTGTATGTTCTAATATAGTACAGATTGTATGTTCTAATATAGTACGTTCTAATATAGTACATATTGTACGTTCTAATATAGGACATATTGTATGTTCTAATATAGGACATATTGTATGCTCTAATATAGTACAGATTGTATGTTCTAATATAGTACAGATTGTATGTTCTAATATAGTACATATTGTATGCTCTAATATAGTACAGATTGTATGTTCTAATATAGTACGTTCTAATATAGTACATATTGTACGTTCTAATATAGGACATATTGTATGTTCTAATATAGGACATATTGTATGCTCTAATATAGTACATATTGTACGTTCTAATATAGTAAATATTGTAGGTTCTAATAGTGTTATTCTTACACATGTCCAATCTTACCAGGAATGTCCTTTGCGATAAGAGGAGTGGTTCGCTGCTTCATCTGCTTGTAGAAGTTATAGTCATCTTGACGATGACTTTTGAGACTTGCACTTTCTGAACAGTTAACGTTTATAGCTGGACGTGGCTTTTCCTGGTGGAAGAACACCGACGCAGAACATGCTCTAATATCTTGCTATAAAGTAAAAAGGAAAAACTCCATCAATATTAAAATGTTCTCACCTGTTTTATCTATTTCTATCAGTCAACATGCCAGTTTATTCTATTTATCCATGTTCCTGTAGACCCCTCTAGCTCAGGCCATTTGTACACAGTGCTGACACTCATCTGCTAGCTGTTGCAGATAAAATATCCAATTGCATCACCATATCTTGCTTTATAGAAAGCAAAATAATGCTCAATATAAACTAATACCATCTAATATCATCAGAGAAATACTCACATTGTCCTTATACACTTTGGTGGTAAATTCAACATAGTATTTGTTTCCTATTTCTGGAACCGACTGCAAGAAACAAAAAGTAAATTACATTAACATTTGATGATGTAATGATATGTCATAATAAGATTATACACCGTTATTACATTTTATTTATAGAGCACAAGCAGAGTCACACAAAATCTAATATATTAGTGCAGAAGGGGAAGAGGGACCGGTAAGGTTACAATCTTATACATTATGATTATCACATCCCGTGTCTGGACACGCTTATACATCGGATCTCTTTTTCCTCCTCACACAGTGATTTAATAACTATGTATATTTAATATTTAATGTCATCATTGAAGCCCCTGATTTGGCAAGAGGCATTCTTGCATACAAATCCCTAAGCAGAACTGCATTTTCTATAACACTTTCAAAAGAGCATGCTTTTTAAGGACATCTGCAATATTTTGGTCTAGATACACTTACAACTTAATTTGGACATTCACATTATACATTTTCATGAACGCCATCATATTTAATTTGCTGTAATGCCCATTACCAGCTGTCAGGTATTTTTATAAATATATATATATATATATATATATATATATATATATATTATATATATATATTTTTTTTCACATTACAGTTTTGAAAATGTTCTGCAAGAAAAAAGTGAAAATCGTCCAATCGCCCTCAATGTATCAAGAAGCAGCTAACCCTCCTATCTGCTTTATTAAACCAAAGCCCTGCACAAATCTCTTTCAGAAATAATCCAGCCTTGACATGGAAATCCTGATCTTCCGTTACTTTATCCCCTGACCTTTCGTCTTGCTGCTGCAATCCAAACAGGGTTTCGCTACATGTTTCCTGCTGAATGTGTATCGAACACCGCGAAATACGGAAGGCCGACAACTGACTTTTGTGATCCGCTCACTAACAGGAAATTTGAGTTAAAATCCGACGGGAACAGACTGCGTAAAATAATAACATATTCCATAGGGCAACACCTAATACAACTATTGATTTTTAGCTATTAAGGTTGATTTAAAAAGTACTGGCTTTCAATCATGCCTGGGGCATCTGAAGGTCTCTGCGTGACCCCTGCTCTGTCTTTAGCCATATTCTACACGGACTTGTGAATGTGCGACAATGACGCGGCAATGATAATTCCCACATATAACAATACGGTTCACATTGGAGGATTAAGAGAGAGGACATTTGGTGTCCAAAATGAATAAGCTGCTACGCTGAAACTTCATATTTGTTTATTCATGACGGATAAAGACATTTACAGGATTTTAGGATCAGCGTATTTAGAAAGATCCCGGGTACACTTTCAGCAATGCCTGGCTTCATTTTGATACATAATGCTCTCGTCTGTCGCCCGCCAGTAAATACAAACACAATGTATCTACACGTCGCTCCATAGTATAATGACAGCTAGAAAGCTTAGCTAGACTAGGCCAAAGAGACCTCGTAACAGTAGAATATGTCCTTGGTCACAAGAGAAATTATTTTGGGAATTGGGCTGGGCATGAAAACATGTGCTGCCGGCTGTTTCGCAAACAATGATTTCCATGGTAACCTAGTGGATTTAAAAAATCCAATTTCTTATGGATTATGTGTGCCGGTTTACCCCCTTTGGCTATTCCACTCTCTGTAGTTTAGTATTGGCCTCTGGATTTAGTTTTACCCGTGTAGAGGTAAAGATTAGCCAGGTGGCCACCATAACATTGCTTTTCTTATGGTTTCAGCTTGCCCTCACATGAAAAGATGTGAGCTTTACCACAAATATGCAAACGCCACTAATGTCTTTAAAGGGGAAGTCCAATGGAAGTCCAATACTTTCCCCCCCGAGCATCAAATACAGCGCTGTTTATAGTAACGTCAGTCGCCATTGACAAAAATCTAGTTTTAGCTCATTTTGGTCCAATAAACTTCCTTTATGTGCAGACCTGGAGGCAGCCATTGTTGTCAGTCATGTGATATTTTGGGTGACTCTCCCTGTCCAGAAGCCACACTGAGCTTATTTTTTATGGCGATGCATTAGCGTAATTAGAGGTTTATTCTTCCAAATACTTTCATTAGTCACATAGTCAGGCCGTGTGATTAAGACTGAGCCATTCCATTGTTTACCCCAGGCAGTAATATGATAAGGAGACAAGTAGATGAGGCCAATATAACTGAGCTAGGACACATGCAAAAGGCATATGCTAGCCTCTAAAATATTATGCAAAAACTAGAACTGCTAAAAAAAAATTGCACAATACTTTTAAAATTTATTTTTAATCTGACACTAGAACAGAAACAAAAATCTCCCTCCACAAAATAAAAGTGAAAACAATATCTTTTTTTTTAATTATTTTTTTCAGTGTTGTGGGAGTCTTCTTTATTGGAATGATTAGATCTCCTTTCTAAAACAAACATGACATTTTTCAAAGACGCGGCGGCTATTTGTGAAAGAGCAGATGTTCCCAGCGCTGGTCCTGGTATCAGCGCACACACAAACTATTTATAGAGATGACTGCTCTGGTCAGAGCTGTGAAATAAATGCATTATCTGATGTTTCACTCCGAGGAGTACAGCCATCGCTTCCTTCTAATATAGTTTATGAAAGACTGTGGTCAATGTGAGCTTTCACTATTGCGATCACGTAGCGTGGAGCGCTCCATCTCCTAGGGACTCATACAATAAACGGAGCAGATCACCTCTTGTGAGGCATTTTATTTAGTAGCACAAATACACTTTAAGCCTCAATCTAACCATGTCTGAAAAGGTCTACATCATTCGAAATTCGCTTAGCGCAGGGATTATCACCGGGTCTGCCGGCTGGGCCATGAATCGTATAGGAAACTACAGTCATTTGATAGCAAATTTCATTACAATAAAAGTGAAATCAATGGGAGCGCTCTCTGTGCATGCGTGCGACCCCCTGCCACATGCGCTGCAGCTGCCTGGCGGTAAATACATCGCAAGCCAGAAGATATGGGTTTTGCTGAGCTCATCTAATGTATGGAACGAGGCACACCAGAAACACCAGGTGAGGAGGGTCCTGCTCAAAGGAGCTTACAATCTAGAGGCATTAAAGTGTCTCTAGTTACTTATGAGATGGGTAGCTGTGTTTTTTAGTAGGGCAGAAGTGTAATATATAAGCATATCATATACACATTTGGATTTACATATCCTGAAAACTTACACATGCCGGTTTAAATAGTTGATTTTAACTGGAATAACAGTTTCGTTTGTGTTTGTGCCATCGCTAGCTAACGAATGGGAAGGACACCTGTAAGACTCGGCTTTTATTACTGCCGAGTGTCAAGGTGACCAGCCTGTGCCAGTCCTGTCAAACAAGGAACAGACCAGCTGTCACATCATTACCCTTTCGCTGCTGAGCTTTCGTCATAAACTTCCGGAGGCACCAGACAAGCCGGCCACGATTTACTATACAGCCAAGAGCTGCCATAGACTAAAAATATAAATATTATATATCAGAAAAAATTTTTTTAATAAAACTTTCTTCTAGAATTAAATACACTGAATTTGTCTTTTTTAATAAATAAAATCCTTTTTTTTTTTTTTTATCAAGGGTAGATTTTAACCATGTAATGCATGTCAGGCTTGTAAAAGTGACTATTTTTTATACTGGGGAGAAAGAGGAAGAATTAAATCCAGAGATGGACGATGCAGATCATCGTTACAAAGTGGTCAGTTTCATTGCTATTATTTTTAATGATTATTACTTAATGTAAAGCCGCAGTATAGGTCAAGTGGCATCTTAATGATGTCACCGCAATCAAACAAGCCGCCTGGCATTATGGATCAGTATTATTTTATGTGCCAAATATATAATGGGAGGAAATACTTAAAGGCACATGAAAGACGTCATATTTAATGCTGACTTGGCATTACATGCCTCTAAATGAACAGTCGGTAGGTATTAATATGTTATTATATGTTATATGTTAAAGCGCAGATGCTAAGTAGAACGCTACAAAGTAAAGAATGTTGTAGGACCCAAATGGAGGATAATTAATTGATTGATTGTTATAGCAACCACCCAGCTATGCGGTGATTGCTATAGCAACCGGCTACTAATGTAGTGATTTGCCTTTTTTTTTAATTTTATGGTAATGTTGAGGTCATTGTCTCATGAGAAAGGCAGATTAAGCTTGGGCACATTGGAAATGCTAATGCATCCCCGGGCATTGTCATTCAGAACAAGAGCGTTGGAGACTTCTCATTCTGGAGTGTTTGAGAAAAAATAATTAGTCATGATTGTAACCTCTGCCACAATATGGTTCACTGTTGGCAATGAAAATGTTAATAGTTGTGGGTACCCTCATCATCCTCCTCCCGATTCCGCTTATCCTCGGCCCCAATGTTCTTGCTTTCTTTACTTTTTAGAAACCCTTAATAAAAGTTAAGTGAATAACAAAAAACTGGCTTTATTAAAGGAAATGAGATCTCTGGAGCATTTTAACTATTAAAGGGGCCACAACCGCAGAAGGCACCGGGGGTTAATGTGCTATCACAGGACTGCTGCACAACTACTGATCCCGGTAACGGTTCTAAGGATGGAACTTTGCCAGTAGATCTCCTGATGATGACCCCGGGCAGATCCAAGGACACTCACCTTCACGGTGGCTTTGTTCACCCGGAGCAGGGACTGCAGGTTGTTGGGGGAACCGGTGTAGTAGTTGATGTATTGCACGGCCACTACTGCAGGGTGTCTGGCTGTCCTGTAATTAGTAGGGATCTCCCGAGTTTTCCCGAGTCCCGGAGACACTATAGCAAAGGGCAAGGCTTGCGCTGCCAGGGGCAGGAGGATCAGTAGACACAGGAGCATGGCGAGTGATCGGGGTTAATGCCTGTAAAGGAGCGCTGGCCTCGGTCTCTCCTCCGGTGTCTGCTCCGGTGTGGTGATCCAACTTGCGCTGCTCATTAAGAAATAGTGGCTGATCCGCCGGGTCCTCCCCCTGCACGGAGATGTCATTGCTGGGAAGTCCTTTGGCCGTCAGAGATACCGACTCCCCTCCTCACCCCTTCCCCCCCCCGCAACACATACCGATGCTACTTATAATATAGCGCCATCATATTCCGCAGTGCTGTACAATAGGTAAACATGAGTAAAAATGGGGCAAAAGGTAAGAAGGGCCCTGACCTAAGGAGCTTACAATCTATGATCAGTGAATGAGATTCCCAGGGGGCCGTGAGGTTGCTGTGGACTACAAGCCTCATCATCCTCAGTCATGGCAGGAGCTTTAGGCTGTGGAAGGGAAGAAATTGCTTCTTCTGGAATTTATTACAAAAAGGCACCCCCCACCTCCCTCAGTTACACGCGTGTTACACGGAATCATTCTATTCCCTTTAGGCCCAAAACAGCAATAGTATACATACACTGCCCTTTCATACAAATATAGACTCCCCTTACACACATTTAAACAGTGCCCTTACACATATACATTGCCTTTACACATATATACAGTGCCCTTACACACATATATACATTGGGCACGCGCGTATAAGAACTGGGCCACGGAGAACTCTCCCCATCTCTTGTTTCTCTCTCTACGCCCTACTCCCCACCTCATTCATTTCTCACTTTCCCCCTTCTTCTCTTAATCGGTTTCATTTCTCTCTCTCTCTCTCTCTCTCTCTCTGCACCCTCCTTTCTCCCCATCTGTTTCATTTCTCTCTCTGCCCCCTTATCCACATATCTTTTTCGTTTCTCCTTCTGTCCCCCTTTTTCCCATCTCTTTTATCTCTCCCACCTTGTTTCTCCATCTCTTGCACCCCCCTCCTTATCTTACCCTTTTCCCTCGGCTTTCTCAGACCTCTGCTCCAGACTCCCACTCTGTGCACGCGGCTTCCCTGCTGCGCTCCGGCATACGACGTCTTATCGCGGCACTCAGCAACAAGCACCGAGAGATCCATGATTTTCCTAACCGTCCCAATTGCTAATTTCCCAGGACAAATCGGGACAGTTGACAGGTTTGCTTTACTCATTTGACTTAACTGTTCCCGGTATCTCTTTATCTGAAAGCTGAAGTTTTTAATTTGGCTTTTGTCGTTCATCCCTCAAAGGTTCTCGTGGATGACACTGGCTTTCGCTGAATCTTTCACTTTTAATGAATCTAGTTATGCTAAAAACT
Source organism: Spea bombifrons (assembly GCF_027358695.1). Lineage (NCBI taxonomy): Eukaryota > Metazoa > Chordata > Amphibia > Anura > Pelobatidae > Spea > Spea bombifrons. The sequence goes on along the minus strand of NC_071089.1, from coordinate 92,370,971 downwards.
GTGGCCATAGACAATAGAAAAGAATATATGTGTGCCAAAAATGTCAGGAAGAGAAAAAAAAAAGCAAATACAAAAGAAAACGAAACGAGGTGCAAGAAGGGGAATAATTCCGAAGAAAACTCCTAATAAAATAGTACAACTATGATTTATTTATGAAACATAGATCAATAAGAAAAATACATCTGGATTATTCCCCCCTGCTGTGCGTTCATTAAAAGATATGACCATGACAGTTCCTATTCAGAGAACAGAACCTCCCACACAGTCTCCTTGTCTCCCGGTTCCAGTAATCACACATTACTTTGCCGCTCAGTAATCTAAGGCGTTTCATAATACATACAGAAGGTCATCATCATCATCATCGTGTAGGGAGACATCATGTGTTTGTTTCAAAGGGACATTCCAGCCATCCTAACGCCTGACAGCTACACGCCCCCTTTAAATTTACATGGTAACTGTTTTGCAACATGGGGGTATACTCGCCCTCTGTCAGCTCCCGCGCAGGCTCAAGGAACGCCGTGCCCCGTGATCTGTTCAGACCTCCATGTCCGTGTGTGGAAAGCGCTGCCACTAATTTCAATGGGAACACTTTCCTATCACTGATTGACTGCTTGATCAGCCAATCAGTGACAAGAAATGTTGGACCATGGAGGAGGAGGGCATCTTCTTTGCATCAGATAAGTGCTTATTTATATTTTCTTTTCGTTTGGAATGTATTTCTAAATGATGCAAAATATTGTTTAGCATACATGTGATTGGCTGCTGCTACCGAACGCAATAATTTCTGTTTAATGTAACCCTTTGAGTGCCAGAGGTCGGGTCACGTTTTCTCCCTGGAAAGCCAGACCAATATTCATAGTTTTGCCATAGTTATACGGTATTTAGGGCATAACGTAATAAGCATACCTGGGAACTCTCCGAGTTTGCCCAGAGATAGCCGGGTGAAGCACCGCTTCTCCGGGTCAAGACCTGAATCCTCCGGGTCACGGGAGCGGGGCGTGGCAAGACCATTTTCCATTTAAATGGGGGTGTTTCCCGCTGTCGTCAGTGTGCAGTCCTGGCCGCGTCCCGCAAGGGAAGGCTCCGGGTAGCTGAAGCCCAGAAGTTCCCAGGTAACTTTACATTTACATTTCTTTAAGTTACGCTTTAAGTCACCCTTGAGTGGATATCGCTGACATTCAGTCATATTCATCCAAGTTTTTTTTATAAAAGCAGCAAAGACTCGCCGCACATATTTTACGGTGAATACTTTCCTCATTCATTTTGCTTCTTTTGTAAGAGCGTGTATGAAATACGTTTGGAACGTTCTACTTGATCCGTGTTATCGGTGGGTGAGCAGAGTGCATGACCCCCCCCCAAGTGTTGCAACATGCTATATGGTCCCTGGAACTTTTTCCAGGCCTTGGCACCCAAACAGTACATGCTTCCTTTGGTGGCAAGAATAGCGTGCCACTGTTTTCAAGTGAAACACGCAGGTAACCGACCCTTGCTGCGCTCTCAAAGCTTTATTTTCTGACTGCAGACTGAAAAAGCCAATTCCATCTCCTTATAGTGTCCATGAGAGAACGCTGAGTAAGAGCGCTCTGCTGCATTTTAATGAGTGTAAGTGGCCAAATTTACTTCTTATGTTTTGTAGAGCAAGTTCTCGAAATTACCCAGAATTCTCCTTATTCTCAATGTTTTTAGAAAAAATAAACACTATGTCGCAATACATCCACTAGAACTCTTTTTGTGGGCTTTTCACGTGACTAAGGAAGAAGAAGGAGGGGAGGAAATGATTGCAGTTTCTCGGATGTTTCTGGCCAGGCTGTTCACGTACAATTAAATGATGTTGCCCCATGTCCCACAAACAGATGTTGGGATCAAAACCCACGCAAGCAAACATCCTTTTAGTTGTTTCCCGTCTATTTGGCTGTTCTTCACATTCCACACTCCATACATTATTGCTAAATCAATACTTAATGGTGGTTCTCTATAAAGGTCACGGCATTTCAAGTGTTACAAATTGCACTGTAATTGCGATATTTGTTTCAGCTTAAATATTGACATTGAAATTAATGTGGGTGACGTTATTTCTTGCCTCTTTATCTGGGCCTGAACTTGATACACTATTTACGCCATAGGGATGTTGCAATATCTGTGTTGGTGTTTTAAAGTTGGCCCATATGGGTGGGATTGTACTCAGGATTAGTTGACAACCAATTTCCTATACAAAACAAGGCAAAAATTGAGTGCATATCCAGTGAATATCATTCAAAAAACCTATCTAAGGCATAAATATTGGGGATTCCATCACACCACATGCCATATATTGCTTAGCCCACCACTACATCAAATACCCCAAGTTTGGCAAACCCTATCTAATTTTTCTTGGCTATATTGCCTACTAAGGAGCTGAGTTCATGCCTTTTTTCAGGGTATTTGCTGGGTATGTGCTGAATTCTTGCTTTATTTTGTTTACTTATTGGTCATTGTTATTCTAGCAGCAACCTGGGAATCTGAATGTTTATGCCTTTTATGCATTTTAGATCATTCTGACTAAACCTTAGGGATAAGCAGCCCCTCCAGTCTCACAGGCGCCTCATTAATGGTATCCATAGAAGGCTTTAAATCGCGCAAGAGTCTCCTCTGGGTTAATATGCGGTGCAGACAGAATCCGCTGATTCAGCCCCTTGGTAAGCAATATAGCCATGAAACATTAGATAGGACTCGTCAAACAACAATATTAGTGCCTCAGGTGTTTTTTGAATGGCACTCGCTGGACACAAACTGAATTCTTTCTTTGTTTTGTGTACTTATTGGTCATTAATACTCTATCAGCAACCCAGGATACTATTTCTTCTACATGGCCCTCATTGCATTTTACTGCATACAAATTGAGTTTCCATCTCTCTTTCCTTCCACAGAAGTAGGACGTCAGCACTGTCTCACAAGCAGTCTCGCTGTGCCATTTTGCTCCATCTGCTGCAGCATAGGACCGCAACACTGAACTTCAGCGGGAAATCAGATGACCTGCTACCTTTTTTTTTTTTTATCAGCCCTGCCCTTAGTACTATGTCCACTATTGATGTTTTATAATGTATATGTCACTACGGTTGTTCTTTACTGTACTCTTGGTGCCTACTACTATATCCGTTGGGCTATTTATAAAGAACAATTCTGGCACAAAGTTTTGTTTGTGGTCTTATCATCAACCAATGCAGCGATCAAACCAGCAAGAAGCTTGTATTCATTTCAATGATGCTATGACCGGTTTTAAATGTTTGCGCCAGAAATTCTTTAAAACCTACCGCTTTGTTCAGAAAAGTATCCACCTGAATCGGAAGCTTTGTTACTCCCCAATCTCTACCGTTTACTGACACCCAGAACTGCCGATAGTGCCCTAGAACAGGGAAATCCATCCACAATGGTTAAATCCCAAAGAAAGAGAGTATTACTGATTAGGCTGACTTTGTAACCATAACAGAAAATAATATATCACCCACGTGAGCAGGAAACCAAGCAGCGAAGTGTACCTGGGAATATCCAGAAAATATCTGACCTTCACGGTTCTATTTAGAGAAAAAGGATTCTCCTCGTTTGACGTATACGTCCCTCTTCTACTTTGTTGAACAGCTTTGTTTTTAAAAGTTTCCATCAATTATGGCAATAAGTTTTCCATTTTACTTGTTAATGGAGTGTGAAAACAACATAAACTGTAAAGTTTGTTGTGACGGAGACCTGTACTCGGACTGAGTAGCTCCGCCATAGAGATATAAGGGTATAATCTCATCAACCACCAGACAGCCTGGTGCCTCCATACAGTTCTATGCCCAGCAATGCCCACCCGACAAAGAGTCACTATTTCGGGGTAATCCCGGGGGAGGGGCGTCAATCTCAGGGTACCAATAGAGAGCATCTGAAACTTCCTCGGGAATAGTCCGCACGGTAGTCAGGCCAGAGTTCCCTAGCTGTGGCTGGGTAAACCCAAGTCCTAAAGATTGGTAATAAAAGCAGGGTTCCCAAATAAGCTCCCTCTCTGCAACCACCAGGAGCTTAATGTAACCTCAAAAGAGCGACGTGGTGGAACAAAGGATGTCCATGGTGACGCAGGTCTGGCCGTCTCACAGTTCCATGAATTCGCGGCCAGGTCCCGGTCAGGCGCCAAGCAGGGGGGAGGTGGAATCAGACCAACATTAGGGGTATACAGGGTCCGTGAGCCTTTAATCCTTGGGAAAAACACAGGGATGGGGTGTAACACAGGAAAACAGGTATGGGGCCAAAATAACATAGGGGATAAACAGATGGGCTGTCACATATGTATTAGACACACGTTACCGGCTACAGAATGCTTCTACTGAATGGAGAGTTCTGTCCTAGGGGTGGTGCAGAGGGGTAATTTCCAGACTTAAAGGACCCTGCTTTTGCCATTGAAGAAGATGCATGGTTACATTTAAAGCTCTATAGTGGCCATTGTAAAAGGAATTTGCCATTTTGCTCATAGTATCACGTTCTAATTGATATCAGTGGCATGAGTCCCATTTAAGAGAATAAGCCTGTAATGTCTCCAAAGTAAAAATATCAAGCAAGCTTTGTGCTGAATTAACTGGCGCTATCAGAGTCTGAAAATGCCAAGGGCTAAGTGTAGAAATGATTTGTCCAGTCAAACAGGAAACTTATGGTGTAAATGATAAGCTAATCATTCAGTCCTTAACAATTTCTCTTTATTCAAATTATCCCTGTTGCATGGAGATTATCAGACCGTGCCCAAGAAACAAGAAATAACCAGAGCCTTGGTGTTCAATAGGTACATTGGTACAAAAGCTGACTTCAGAAATTATGGTTCCATCAAAAAAAAAAAAGATTAATATTATCTCACAGCAAATAACGCCGCAGTTCTGCAGACAAAATATGTAGTGCACACATGATACCGCTATTACGTACAATGGCAGAGAAACCAGAGTCTGAGAGCCAAAATCTAAGATTTTTATGCTTTCAAGGTTGAGATAACGAAACAGCTCGTCTTAGATAAAAGGGGTACATTTTATACTTTGGTTGAAGGTTATAAATGTATGAAAGTCACTCAAAGACACTGTCCGAGAAATGGGAGCCCCTTCTGAAAATTAGTTTAACTATAAAGACGTATTTCTCGGATAAATATGCATTACATTAACTTTAGATAATACTAAAGCTGAATTCTATTATAGTATTTTTCTATAATTTTAATGAAATCACAGCATCCTTACCTGACCTGTGTCCAGAATACTGTTAGACATATACATGCACCTATATGCTCTATAAACATGCATTACATAGGTGGCCCTATAGAGTGATTGCTACAAGCTGCATTAGTGGTGCATCATGAACGGCCACTGCTAGCATGTTTCTATGGGCTTGGTTTGGACTGCGGTTTGAGATTTTCCATCTCATTCCTTCTCAGTAGAGGTTTTGTATTAAATATGGATTCTAGAGCAAAATCAGCGAGAAATTAACATTGTCCCAGATGTGTGCTGAATAAACCTCATTGTCATTTTTGGCAGTGGCTCTAGTCATGCACCTTTTCTTTTAGTGGCTTTAAAAATAAAGCCAATTTAGATTTTAGTATTTTTCTCTCCAGTTTTAATAACTTCACAGTGCCCTTATCCAGCCTTTTGGTTGCCATGCCCCATGGAAGACTTCAGAGGTCCTCCTCCTTGCTATGGAGAGGAGAAAGGGAGTGTGGTCCACCACTATGGCCATAATAGACTCCGTGGCAAGAAGTACTAACACCTTTTCTTCACTGCACGACTGGAAGCATGACACCTCAGATGTCATGGTAGGGAAGAACTGTTTTAACAACCACATGGGTCTCAGTAGAAGGCAGAAGCCTTTTGAATTGTAGTAGGTATAAAATATACTTTATCAATTAAAGACGTAAAATGAGCCGTAAGCAAGGATGGAGTGAGCCTGATTCGAATAAATCAAAGACACTAACTAATATAAGTATCTTAAAAGAATAGATAAATCAGTAATAGAAGATAAGTAAAACAGCATGGTTTTTAATTTATTATTTCAATGGGTGCTACTTTACAGATTACTGCCAAAGAAGATCTAGAAATGATCACTTTGTTAAATTATATAAGTATATTTAGGTATGTAGTGTGCTATTTTTATAACAAAAGTACCAGACTAAGGATTAATAAACATATAAATACACATAAATCAACGGGGGAGGGCTGGGAAGGGGAGTAGGGGGATAGTGCGTATGTTTAGGAATGGTACACATTGAGCATGTTGTGCAATAATGGGCCATTGTTCCATCCTCTGTAAATCAAATATACAGAACTAAAAGAAATGGAAAGCAGCAGAGACTCTTCCAATTGCTGTTCCCAGTAATCCCACTAGAGGGAACTATTTCACAGATAAGTTATAGAAACTTTGAACGGGGTAGATCACCATCCTAAAATGCACTTATTCACAAATGACACAAAAACAACTTTAAGGACACAACATAATTTATGGTGTTTTATAACAGGGCCAGACTGGGAATGAAAAGCAGCCCTGGAAATATTTGGACACCAGAATCTTATATTTTATGGCGTGGTCGAGCTCTTGTGCCCACACCACTTGCCATCCAAATAGCTAAAAATCATTATTTTTAAATAATGTAAGTATGTCTCCGGCAGTGGCGTCGGCAGGGGGGGCCAGAGGGGGCCATGGCCCCCCTACATCATGCTGTGCCCCCCCAATTGAAACGCCGTCTTTTTTTTTTTTGTAATAGACGCGGAGGAGAGAGAGAGGCGCCGAACGGTCGCTGAGGAATAAGTTTTCAGAAACCGTTCAGCGCCTCTCACTCTTCTCCGCGAGGCCTCTGCCTTGGTCGCAGTGCCGGCATTTCAAGTTGAGCGCCGGTATATGATGCCATATCCGGCGCTCAACAGTGAAGCCGCGCACACTGTGGCAGAACCAGGGAGACAGGGACTTCGCGATCTCACCGCTGGACTTCTACAAGCCCAAGGTAAGTGAACTTTGAAGGGGGGAGAGGGTAGAAAGTTAGGAGGGGGATAGAAAGTGAGAAGAGGTAGATTGGGAGGGAGAGGGGATAGTTAGGATAGATTGGGAGGGAGAGGGGATAGATAGGATAGATTGGGAGGGAGAGGGCATAGATAGGATAGATTGGGAGGGAGAGGGGAGAGATAGGATTGATTGGGGGGAGAGATAGGACTGATTGGGGGGAGAGATAGGATTGATTGATTGGAGAGAGAGGAGAGAGATAGGATGGATTGGGAGGGAGAGGGGAGAGATAGGATAGATAAGGAGGGGTTAGGGACGGAGGGGGAGGGGGTATATAGGGAGGGAGAGGTGGTAGGTAGGGTAGATAAGGAGGGAGAGGCAGTAGGGAGGGAAAGCGATTAGGGAGGGAGGGAGAGCGATTAGGGAGGGAGGGAGAGCGATTAGGGAGGGGAGATAGCGAGGGAGTGGGGGTAGATGGGGAGGGAGAGGGGGTAGATAGGGAGAAAGGAGGGTGGCAAGAATATTGAAATAAAGAGTCAGAATGAGAGAGAGAATGAATGGATTAATGTGTGGATGCATTAATGAATATGTGTAAATAATTTGTGTGAAAGAAAAAAAAACAAAGATTGTATAAGCAGGGTGTTTAGGCAATGGGGACAAAGATGGCACAGATAGTGTGTTTATGGGACAAACATGGCGTACGTTCAGCTGTTTGGGGACAATGTTGACTCCTGCTGGGCTGTTTGGCGACAAAGATGGCACGTCCTATGTACGTGTAATTTGGGTGCTGGTCAGGTTCTATGTGGGCAATGTGGACGCCAGGGTTGGCTTTGGGGTGTGTGACCAGTGATCTATGCCTGTAATTTAGGGGGGTTTATCTATACCTTTAATGCAGAGTTTATATGTAATTTCCAATTGATATATACCTGCAAAGCTGGGTTTTGTGTTATTCTGTTGATCTGTATCGGCTATATTTCCATACATTATTTATGTTTACCTGCAAATATAGGATTTGTATGTCTTATTCAGTTGATCAATACCTGGAGTGCTGTTTCCATGTGTTGTTTATTTGATCTATACCTTCAGTGCTGAGTGTACATGTGATTTCCAGTTGATATATACCTGCAATGCTGGGTTTGTGTGTTCCGTTGGTTTATACCTGCAATGCTATGTTTCCATACATTATTTATATATACCTGCCAATTCAAGTTTTTTTATCTCATTCAGTTGCATGTGCTGTTTCCATGTGTTGTTTATTTGATCTATACCTGAACTACAGGGTGTAAGTAAAAGAGCGGTATGGTTTAGTGAATGAGGGGACAAAGGGACTCTGGGGATGATTACAGGGGAGAGGACCTCTCAATGTCACGGTGCAGGACTGACTCTCACGGTCTTCCTCTGATCTGCAGTCAGTGTGGCAAATTTTTTTTTTGGTATGGTAGCGGAGGGAGTGATTGCATGCAAGGAAGCGTTGAGCGGGGCCCAAGGAAATGCTTGGGTAGGGTCCAATTTTTTCACTATAAAATATATTGGCAGCAGGTTCTAATATTTATATATATATATATATATATATATATATATATATATATATATATATATATTGGCAGCAGGGGCAAATATTTATATATGTTTTGGCAGCAGGGGCTAATATTTATTTATATATTGACAGCAGTGTTTAATATTTATATATATTGGCAGCAGCGTCTAATATTAATATATATTGGTTGCAGGGGCTAATATTAATATATATCGGAAGCAGGGTGTAATATTTCTATATATCGGCAGCAGGGTCTAATATTTCTATATATTGTCAGCAGGGGCTAATATTAAAGAATGAAAAATAACTGCCAGTTTAGCTGTTATTTTGAAATCATATTTCAATCACGGTCTTTACTATTATGTAGTTAAAAATGCACGTCTAACGTGTGTATGTATATATGTATATATATATATAGTGTATATGTGCCGCTTTATAATTGGCCCCATCTAAAAAACCCAAAGACATGTCTACTAAATAGCTTCTCATATTTGTCCTGTTTGAGCATGGAAGGTGGCCCAAAATATCACATGACTGACAACAGCAGCCTCCAGGTCTGCAGGTAAAGGGAGATACTGGAAATAAAGAAACCCAATCCTGCATTACTATGCACAGCGCTGAATATTAACGCTCAGGCGGACAGCTCTACATTACGCGACTTCCTCTCGGTACTGGACCGCGTCTACATAGATTTCAAGGCATGGCGTTAAGCGCACGCCCATTAATTCCGTGCGTCGCTGCGTTACACGTCACTTACGCCCCCGGCCGAAAGTTTCTTTAAGGTCCAGTCACATGACGCTACATCACGTGACCGCGCTCCCCGTCACGTGATTCCAGCGATCCTAACATGGTGGGAGACGAAGATCGGGAGCCGCTGCTTCCTGGGGCGGCCGTAGCCCCCAGCAACGCAGACGGGCCGAAGTTGTCAGCTGTATGCGACCCCAGCAGGCTGGCACACAGGATCGTGGTGCTGGTTCTCATGTGCTTTCTTGGTTTCGGTGAGTAAAGAAGGCCCTTCCGAGGCCCCGTACTGCAGAAGTCAACGGCATGTATATATATATATATATATATATATATATATATATATATATATATATATATATATATATATATTTATATATATTTATATGTGTGTGTGTAACGCTTGGTATCCGGTACTGTATAACTCATTTTGTAATCCGGCTGTCGGTTTCTATGGTTACTGAAAAGAATCTTAAGTGTGTGTTCATGGTGTTTGGTATGGGATATTATTGCCGTTTATGGGACTGTGTTACTTAGCGTTGCCATTCGTTTGACACGCGTGTGTACAGTGTTTGCGACAAGAAGCATGTTCAGTGGTGACGATCTCTTGAGGCAAAACAGAAAACCTCAATATGTAAACTTCCTTCACGCTCTCACAGCACTTTCATTAAAGTCGCAAAAGGAGCTCCTAATTCCATGCATGTGATTGGCTGCTCTGCTGCTGCTCTCTTTGGTTCCAATAGGAGCTCAGCTTCTGTGAACCATAATAGGAGTTTTATTATTACAGTATGCTCCCTGCTTTCACTACAGATAGTGGGGGAGGGGCTAACTCAAATAACTAAACAAGGCACGTAAGCTGTTAGAGCCGGGTCCTCCTTACCCTGTCTCTCTAAGTGAAATTGTTACATTATGCACTGACTACTTATCATGTCCTGTTTACCCATTGTACAGCGTGTGACTTCCAGAAATCGAGATTACAATTTATGGGATAAATGGCAAAAATGTAAAAAGAGACATAGGAAAGAGTGTTTGTGGCAGATGGTTAAAGGACGGCTGACCTCAGTGTTGTTTTTTGTTTCTTGACCATTTGGCAAACACGATAAACTGAAACCTGGGAGGATTAGTTCTCTGGGCTACTCCCTTGTGTGTGATTGTGCCTTGCTGAGGTCTGCAAAGACCAAAGTCTCGGTTCCTCCTTCCTTCAGCATTAGAAGAATAAACACCAAAGGGCGTCCGGCTGTGCATGCGCACACACACATCACTGGGTGGGATCGGGGCGAGTAACTCAGTGTAGAATATTGTAGCTGCACGTAATGCTCTTCTCTACCTGAGGAACGATGTAGTTTCATTATGAGACTTGGTGAAATTACGTTGTTTTACATTATATATAACCAGATGTTATCGCCTGGCTAGTCAGTCTGTCCACACCGAACATGTATTATATGTCATTATTGGCATTATCAGTCCTTCTTTACAAACGGCATAGAATGAGTCTGTCTGTTGCTGAGAACCCCCAAAAAGTGCCCTTAGTAGGAAGCGGCATTTGCCCCCTGCTGAACGTTCTGTAAAGTTCGGGGTCCTTTAGATGATTGCGAGCAGCATGTGGGTTAGGGGGTTATCTTCGGCTAACGGTTATATCAGTAAAGTAAGCTGCTGGCAAGCAAATTGCTAACGGGTTTGCTATATACAGGGCCCTCCTCACCTGTTGTCTCTGTTAGTCAATTTGTTATGTTACATACTGCTTGTTATGTCCTGTCTACTCATTGTACAGCACTACGGAATTTGATGGCGCTATATAAAACAATAAATAATAATAATATGCCGATGTTGGGGCTCTACAGACTGTTTGCCTGTAACTAATACTGTATTCTCTTACAGGTAGTTATTTTTGCTATGACAATCCAGCAGCCCTGCAAACGCAAGTTCAGTTGGTAAGCCATGACTCTGCATCATAACTAAAGCTTACAAATATTTTTGGTTTATATGTAAACAATACAAAAAATATGCTTTTAAATTAAAGTGAGTTGTTCTTGTACCCTTTAATGTGTATTAATGCTGAGAGGTCCTTTTTAAATGTAAAGTTCTTCCACACCAAACTCATCCAACCATCCTTGCTTTGTGGTCTGAGGCACAGTAATGCTGGTGTAAGGGACCTTCCCCAAACTGTTCCCACAAAGTTGGAAGCATAGAATTGTCAGAAATATCGGGGTATGTCCTTTAGCATATCAAGACATTTGAACAGACACACTCCAAAATCTTGTGGAAATCGTTCCCAGAAGAATGGAAGCTGTTACAGCTGCAAAGGGGGACCAACTACATATTAATGTCTATGTATTTAGAATGCAATGTCATCAAAGTGCCTGTTGATCTAATGGTCAGGTGACCCAATACTTTTGTCCATATAGTGTGTATGTGTGTATATATATCTATATCCAACAATAGTTACCGGCACTCCAGGGACTTTCTAAATAACCACACGAAAAGCTTTGATTCTTTATTGTAGACTTTCATCAGGACATATATGATATATGATATATATATATATATATATATATATATATATATATATATATATCTCATGACCTAGGCAGCTGAAGCCAGCAAGAGGGTAATATGATTTTGTACGATCCCAAGATGGAGCACAATGTATGAAGGTCCTGATGTCAAAACATGTGATTAGCCTTTGGTTATCAGGGCGGTTGTAGAGGGTGTGCCACGCGGTTAAATCACTCATAAATCCAAATATAGCTACATGCAGTTACGATTTTATTTTATCTGGCTGAAATGACGTGTATCTGCTATTGAATGCTTTCGATTATTTGTCCACTTAATAGGTTTGTATTTTCTTTGCAGGACATGAAAGTGAATACCGCAAATTTCATGCAGCTCTACGCGTTTTATTCCTGGCCCAACGTGGTGCTGTGTTTCTTTGGAGGATTTCTTATTGACCGGGTGTTTGGAATTCGGTAAGTCGGGCTGCAGCAAAGCACGCAAGGGATGCTGGGTTTTGTTTTCTTGAAATGCTAGGTTTTAAATCGCGTCTTCTGAAACTGCATTGCGTGCGACTGAGAGCTAGTCACATTCCACTTACATTAATGACCTTTCATTGCATATTAGGGCTGCAACAACTAATCAATATAATAAAATAAAAACAAGAAATGCATTTTTCTCAGTTTTTTTTCTTCTGCTGTTTGTTTTTAACATCCAGTCTGTTCATTAAATTATTTGAAATAAACGACAAATTGACATTTATTTTTTTATCTGATTAATCGAAAAAAATCCGCCAACTAATCGATTCTGAAAATAATCGTTAGTTGCAGCCCTATTGCATATGTCATTCTTTTGTCCCACATATGTTATGTCAAGTGCAGCGAATTATTGGATCTCTCAGCCTATTTATTATTATTATTATTCTTATCATTTCAATTGGTTTCTCTCCATAGGTTGGGTACCATAATATTTAGCCTGTTTGTTTGTGCCGGGCAGGTAAGCATCACTTTATACAGCTTTCTATTAGAATTTAAAAACTTTTATGCAACTTTCTGTTAAAATTAAAAAATTCAAATAAGATGAACAGCATTGCTTACATTACTCCAATGATTAGCAACATTTGCTGCAATTAACCATGTCTTGAAGGCACCGTATGTCATTTAATAAAGTATTTCCTCTCTTTTTGCTCAATTTTCGTCTTTAATTGAATTCTGTATGTTAAAGCGATTTCAGGCAGCCAAACAAAATGTGTCGAAATAAATGCAAAAGGATAAATCTAATTAGAAAATCATTAAATAGTTAGGTGGCCTCCGTGTGCTAAGATGGGCAACCAGAAGGAATAAGAACACTTTAGTGGATACATCCAAAGAGGTTTAGTGGCTATACTGCTTATCTGTGTACATTTCAATCAATTAATTTGAACCAAATGTTTTGTGATTTTAGGTGATTTTTGCGACAGGGGCTTTGTTTAATGCCTTTTGGTTAATGGAAGCTGGCAGACTAGTATTTGGGTGAGTGGAAATCCTACACCGATGTTTAGCGTTGTTTGGCTGGACCTGCATTTGCCTTGTTGGACTCGATTATTCCTAATCTGTTTTGTGTGTTTGTTTTTAGAATTGGCGGTGAATCGCTCGCTGTGGCTCAGAACACATATGCGGTTAGTTGGTTCAAAGGAAAGGAGCTGAACCTGGTGTTTGGCCTTCAGCTTAGCATGGCCAGAGTGGTGAGTTTTGAGGACTTATGGACCGGTCATAAACCCTTAGATGGCAGATGATGTAAAAACCCAATAAGCGAGTCTCTCAACCCATTCAGATGTTCAAAGGGTGGACTCTTGGATAACAGACCTTCAGAGGAACAAAGTATTTTGGGCTGACATGTTTCAATTATTACCTTGTTTGCTTTGATTGCCATGTTCCTTCATCGTAATAATTTGCTACCTTTAGGTGCTGAAGATCCTCTTCATTTTACCCCTGTTTTCATCTAATTCCACTTATAAGTTTGAGTCAGCAAATAACACAAGAAACCAAAAATGTTTTTCTCTTTTTTAGGGTAGTACGGTGAACATGAATATCATGGGGGTGGTGTACTCTCAGGTCAAGGATCTTATGGGCTCTGCAGGACATAGTACACTTGGTGTAACCCTTATGATAGGTAACTTGCAATCTATTTGTGGGATTTTAACTTTGTTTAACCAAATTTCCCATTAATGGCGCTGCCCCATCTCTTTTCTATCATATTGCTACGGTGGGGTTTTTGTTGAGGTTATACTGAACTTGTATGGTTGAAGGAATCACTGGTGGTTATCAGTTTTTTCTGCATGTCAATGCTTGAGATAATGGAGTAGGATCGTCTTAAGGAATTTTGGTAGATAGTCTGAGTGAGTGTCTAAAATTGTATCTGTTGGTAGCTTTTGTAGTTGCCTACTAGTTGGCTTTGTGTCTAGTAAAGGGTGTCCGTCATCATCTGGTGGAGCATATTCGGGTTAATGGACTACTATTAAGCTATTAACAGTATTAACCCTAACCAATGTGACCTATGTTCTTTTGTTATTCTTTCTACCTTATTTTTCTTACTTTTTCCTCCTTCTTACAGGCGGGATAACGTGCCTGTTCTCGTTAATATGTGCATTAGTCCTTGGCTATCTGGACAAGCGAGCAGAAAGAATTCTGAACAAAGAACAGGGGAAAACAGGTCTGTAATAAAGAAGTTTGTCTTTAGAGATGAAATTTTTTGTGTGTATTATGGAAAGAGTTAGATTTTCTTAAGCTATTTTATCCAAATAAAAAGAAGTTCATTATAGTTGTATGGGTGCAAAACTGATTGCCATTTGTGATATTAAATCATTTTACTGTCCCTGCCAGTCTCTCTAAGGAAGAATACATATCAAAGTATGCTGTGAGTGTTTTAATCTTCATTTTTCAAGGGCAAAACCTATAAGATTGGTATTTCTTCTCGCCTCCAATTAAAATAATTTTTTTAAATAAATAAAATAGCGTGCTGTAACACAATGTATAGTTCAAAAGTTGTTCTTTTCAGTTATAAGAGGACGCTTGGCGACGTAAACGCATTGTGTTATAGTTTGTCATGACGATCGTAGACGTTAGTGTTTAATAACTGCACACGGCGCTGTATTGTGAATGTTCTTCCTGTTGCTTTGTCAGGTGAAGTCATTAAGCTGACTGATGTCAAAGATTTCTCGCTGTCTCTCTGGCTGATATTTGTGATCTGCGTCTGTTACTACGTTGCCATCTTTCCATTCATCGGACTTGGAAAGTAAGTATGTTTAGTGAAAGCAAATGTTTTTGTGTGTGTGTGTGTGTATATATGTGTGTATATGTATATATATGTATGTGTGTGTGTGTATATATATATGTATATATGTATATGTGTGTGTGTGTATATATATATATATATAAATATATATATAATGGTTCTAATTAAAGACTGCTTGTTGAAGATTGGCATAATTTACTTTTACCGCAGATGTAGTGAACCGTTAAATGTTTGTAATTATCTTGATTCTTCGATTAATTCTTTTTCATAAGGTTTTTGTATAAAATACTTTTCACAGGTCTTTACTGATTTTGACAAATTCATATTTTATGTAATTTCTTGTTTAACTCAGGGTTTTCTTCATGGAGAAGTTTAACTTTTCACCTTTACAAGCTGGTGCGATAAACAGGTAAGTTAGCGTTTTATCTTCTCCTGATCTTGTTCCGCGTCTGTTTTTAGATCCATATTTTAAAAAGCGAATTTAGGTATCTGAATCCATTTCCATCAAGTTGGATAACTAGCAGAAAAGCTATAGGTGCGCTACCATGAACTGACACTTTGTATTTGTGTCCTGCAAGGTGTATATATGTATGCGAAATTCTTTTTGCTTTAATGCATAACTACGTTGGTGTTAACATAATCTACAATGTATTTTTTTTCACCCGATTTAGTGTGGTGTACATCATCTCCGCACCCCTGTCACCAGTATTTGGGTTTATGGTCGATCGCATTGGGAAGAACATTATCTGGGTAATGTGCGCTGTGGTTGTCACGCTCGCTGCTCACATCATGCTTGCCTTTACCTTCTGGAACCCCTGGATTGCTATGGTACGTGTCTGGTCAAGAGAAACTGTATTTCTTTTAGCTTAAATAATTTATTAAGAATATTGCGTTCTTTCATCTGCTTTGTGCTTTGCTGCATTCATTCCATATTTTGTATGTTTGTAAAATTTTGTGTTGAGTCCTTTTCCATCAATATTCTTCTGAATAGCATAATCATTTGCTGGGAAAAAGCATTAGCAAAGCTGTGCGTATGTCTCTGAAGTGACACTTTTCTTTCCTCAGAGTTTCCTGGGTGTTTCCTATTCTTTGTTGGCTTGCGCTCTGTGGCCCATGGTCGCTTTTGTGGTTCCAGAACATCAGCTGGGAACTGCATATGGTTTGTAAGTATGCTCCGTTAAGTGAAAAATAAGTTCTTCTTTGGCAAATGCCAGGGCTGTCAAACTGCAGACACCAGCATTTTTTATTATTATCCCAGAATGAACACTGGCAGCTCAATCAGAGCACTTGAATCTTATCATATATTACTTGCGTTCAGAGCAAAATCAGGGTCTGGCCCTCCAGACCTGGAATATCACTTTAGATAAAACGCTTTTTTTTTTTTTTTTTATCTTGATTTGTGGATAGAATGATTATAGGCATTTCTGTTGAATGCTAGGGAAAGGTGTCCAGGGTCTTTATCTCCTCTCCTATTTATTAACCCCTAGTTTTACATTTCATTTAACTGTCGGGTTAATCATTTTCTACCTTGTTGATATTTACATATCAGACCAGTGTTTGCTATTTTATTGTAGATTTACACATTTAGACTATAGGTAAAAAATGCATTCTGAAGAACCAACCCTGGCAGGTTTTTAAAGGAAGAAGGACTGAGTGTGAGACCTGCTGGGATTGATCAATAATAATGCACAGTGAGGCGTTTTGGTTAATGTATAATCTCTGTGTTTAATGATAAAGCTCAGTGTAAACTGATTTAGGTTTCTCTCCACTTGTCTTTCAGCATGCAGTCCATACAGAACCTCGGTCTTGCTATAATTGCCATTGTTGCTGGTATCATACTGGACTCACGGGGATACTTGTTTTTAGAAGTGTTTTTTAGTGCTTGTATTTGTTGTAAGTATTCCTGTGTACAAGATGTATATCATTTGGGAAAGTCCAGTGGATGTTCTCAAGCTGCAGGTTTTGGTGCGTTTGGCGATTGGGTTTTATGGAGGCATGTATTCCCCTCCCCCTCCTTAATAGATTGACATTTTGTTTACATTTTGCTTACTGCTATAATCTAGGTAGTGGTTAAACACGTTTGCTCTTCCCCCTCCTGCTTTATAAAGCAGAATGAATTTGTATAAGAGCTTCCTGACAGAAAAAAACCATAGAGACTCACAGTAAGCTATAGGAAGAAATTGTGATACCTCTCTATGGTGCTCTTTGTTTGGGAAGCAAGTACTGCAAGCCATCTATGAGGCAGGAGCCCCAAAATGATTTATATTGTTGCTAAATGGTAAAGACAAACACACCAGGAATACAAAAGCTATAATATTTTTGAGCGCATTAAGTTCCTCATGGATTCAAGTTTGGGGCAGCTGTTACTCATAAGAGCACATGCTGAGCGGGAGGCTGCCATAAGGTGCTGCTCCACATTTTATATTAAGATGTAAACGTTGTCTCTTTTTTTTGCCCCCCAGTGGCCATTATAGCGGTGGTTATGCTGTACTTCGTAAACCTTCTTAGAGGTAAGAAAGCACAAAAAAATAAAGTCCTCCCAGACTGCTTATGATCTTACTATGCAGTAGTACTCGTAAAGAAAAGAGCAATAATATGTCTGTATAATGACATGTTTTATATAGTTATTAAGACTCAGTGACTCTGGCCATGTGTTATTCCTTATGTGAAGGCCAAGGGTTTTCTGATTTGTGACCTATGCAAAACCCATGTTTAAGTAAATACAAAAATATATATTCTAGGTGGAGATCTAAATTTATCATCTTGGGAAAGAGAGAAACTGCAAAAGCAAGCTGCTCTCGAGTAAGTAATGTCTGTCTTTATATTTCAGCTTTCTAGTTGATGTCCTAATATGTCTTAGAGAATAACTAATATATATATTGTTAATATAAAACATTAACGTAAGTCTAAATGATACAATTCTTACATATTATGCACTTTTAATGTTTAATATATTCTGGAGCCGTACTTTTTGTTTCTGCTGCCGACTTGAATGAATCATTCAAAGTTCTTTCTCCTCTCTGCGCTTTTGGGTTTGGGTTTGCTTATTAATTCTTATTAAGTCTTGGCTAATCGCTCCATGGATATAGTTCCAGAGTCCCTGTTTAATCTGGCTAATATTACTTCTCAAATCGCTATCAACAGGAAGCCTTGTATAGTACTGTGTTTTCACAAGGAGGGTACGGGACAGCTTTCTGCAGAGACATGGTATCGTTTCATTCTCATTGGAACACGTCACATGCTGCAGCATGGAGTACATGTGATGGGTTACTCTGGGATTAAAAGCGTCTTAATTGGGGACTATAATCCTTGCAGTAAAGGCGTCTGTCTTGTATAAACTAAGGCTGTCTGGGAAACCACCTGTAGATCACTCTTAGAAATTATGGACGTGTTTCAGCTCTGCAGCCTGTGTATGCAGTGAGGTGAAACAATAGCCACAGATCAGCCTTAGAAGCGTTAAATCTTTACTTGTGAAAATGCATTAACACCTTTGCTTTTGTTTGTAGTTAGAGCTTGCTTGCTTTTTGGCATTACCTATGGCTCCCTGATATGCTATCTACTCCCTCAGTGTAACAAATGGCATGGATTTAGAGGCTTATTTAACAAGATGCATTATTTATTCCTCTGTGCTGGTTTTGTAAGTACAGTTCTTCTAATACGTAGGTGGCAGTGTTTGAGGCTCTCTCTACTGGCGATCATGGGTTACTAAGAGTTGCCTACCTATTCTATGGTGTAGGCAGCTGGCATCCATTGCAATTGGCGACGTGCGATTTTGCACCCTAGATCTCTCCTCTGGTTGGTGAAAAAGCTTTTATACGATAACATGAAAGGGGCCAGCTTGAGATGTGGTCCGACACAAGGACACTTCTCAAACTTAACATTTTAACATCAAACTTAACAAATGTTACAAATGTGCTTTTCTTCTGCATTTAGCATCACATTTGCTATATCAGAATATTGTTTTTTAACATGCATGTTTGAGCTCTGATCAGTCAATTTGCACAGTGAGAGTTCAGTAAACCATACATGCGCACACACACACTGATCACCTTTAAACATCTGTGTATGTCGTAATGCAACACGTTATTCTAAACTTTATTTCTTGCCCTGTGTCTGCAATATCCTGACATTATTAAAGATCAGAGAAAGTAGACATCGTCAACGCAAAATCCATTAGAAAGCTTATTCTTTGGGTTTCAGATGGTGTGCTGTTCACGCTGCTCAAAGGGTTAAACTCTATAGACATTATTGGACTATTTAACCTACAAAAAATAAAGAAAAGTAAACATTGCTATTTAGTGAGATCAGGTAAAATGTAACTGAGTTATGGAGAGCCATCCCCAGTGAGATTCTTCTGCAATAAACTTTCCCTTGCCATTCCAGGTGGCACATGAGAAGTAGGCTCCGCCTACCAGGTAGGGCAGGAAACACTATAAAAAAAGGATACCTCCCCCTTCCTCCCCAGTGTTGTTTCCTGCCCTACTCAGGTAGCGGTTAGGCTGAAGCTTACCTCTTTTTTTGTTTTCTTGGAGCCCCGGGGGGGCATCCTCTCTCCCGACACCCGGTAGTGGTCCCGGTGGATCCAGGGTGATGCGGCAGCCTCGGAGGCTGTAAACTCCGCGGTAATCGCGGTAACACGAGGCTCAGTCCTCGTTATACGTTGCCCACAGCCCAGGGGGCTCACTGGGACGTACATCCCCGGGCTCCGGTTCTCTCCGTCCCGGGGAGGGGGAATCCTCAGCGTGCGGCGGCAGGAGAGCGCTCCGGCGCGAGCAGTTTTCTTTTAGCCGGCAGTGCCGATCTCTCGGCACCCGGTTTTATTATCTCCTCTCTGCAATTACTCCGGCTTCCGTCCGGGGTCACGAGAGGTCAATTGACGAGGAATTTCCGGATGTGACGGTTTCCGGGCCTTGGCGCCTAAATGCCTCTATAAAAACGCCAGAATGGGTAAGATCTTTCCATGCTTTTCGACCTGTACTGTTTTATTGGATTTTTTACTCCTCTTTTTTTGCCTGCCTGTGCCTGAGGACTGTATATTGCCTTTTCAAGTAGGTGTTTTCTCTCCTAGTTTAGAGAGAGATTTCTATGGCCTATTCCATTGCTTTCTGATGTTATAATTTTTGTGTTTTCTCCTCAGTTATGTCAGACAAAAATCCAGACATTCCTTCTGAGGCCTCCCCACATAAGAAGTCTGTGGGGAAAACGAAACATAAAGCCTGCTCATCTTGTAAAAAGACCCTACACGACCCTACGGCCAAAATGTGCAGCTCCTGCTCTCGGCCTAAAGATGTTTCCAATTCAGAATTTACCTCCTGGTTGAAGGGGGAGCTGCAGTCCACCTTTGACTGTTTTCGTGCCATGGCAAGCTCCGCTCAGGGGCCGGTGTCGCAGCATCATCTTTTCCAGCAGGGTCCTCCAAATGTTCTACCAGACACCCTGGAAGATTATTCGGCACCCTTTTCTGAATACGACTACAAGTCTAATGACCCCCAGTCTTCGGATGAGGAGGGGGAAGTTAAAGAAGAAACCTTTTTCTTCCCAGTCGAAGAAACAGGGAAGCTAATCTCTGCAGTCAGATCTACTCTAAATCTACAGGATGATATACCAGTTTCAAAACCGGATCCTTTTCAGGGTCACTCTAGGAAGCCGCAGACCTTTCCAGTTCACGACTCGCTTTCGGCCATAATCACGGAGCAGTGGAAATATCCGGACCGGAGATTCTTCACGTCTTCCAGAACCAAAAAGCTGTTTCCCTTTGATGGCAAGGATTCTGAGGCCTGGGAAGTCCCGAAAGTAGACACCGCAGTAGCCAAGGCTACGAAGAAAACAGCCATTCCGATGGAGGACGCGTCCCACTTCAAAGACCCCATGGACCGGCGGGCTGAGAATGCCGCCAAGAGGGCTTTTGAGGCAGCAGCGGCGAACTTTCGTCCAGCCATTGCAATAGCGTCAACTTCTAGAGCCATTAAGATCTGGCTCCAACAAGCGGTGGAAGATCTGGCAGCTGTCCCAGGGTCTGAGCAGGTCGCAAGAAACTTGTCCGACACCTGCCTAGCTATTGACTTCATCTCCGATGCTTCCATTGAATCTGTCCGTACATCTGCTAAAGCTACGGCACTTTCTGCGGTTTCTAGACGAGCGCTCTGGCTCAAGTCATGGTCTGCAGATAACGCCTCCAAACACAAGCTGTGCAGCATTCCGTTCCAGGGGAACCACCTCTTCGGCAGCGACCTTGACACGATTCTGGAATCCACCACGGGTGATAAGCACTGGTTACCTCAGAGGAAGGGACCACCGCGTTTCAGGTCCAATTATTTCAGAGCTCCAAGAGACAGGGAGTCCTACAGGCCCTCAACATCCTATCAAGAGTACCAGTCCTTTCGGGGTAAACCCTACGCGAGAGGCAGATTCCAGAGAGGAAGAGGCAGAGGCAGGGACGGCAAATCAGGGAAGTTTTGACGCCAGCAGGTTTCAGGTAGGGGGCAGGCTATCCGGTTTCCTGCATGCCTGGGAAGAGATCACCTCAGACCCCTGGGTTCTTCGCATCATCAATCAAGACTATGCTCCGGAGTTTACTCACCTACCTGCCCAGCGATTCCTGCTGTCCATGCCTCCCACAGATCCTTGGAAAAGAGCGGGATTCTTCTCCACACTCAACAACCTTATTCACGAAAGGGCTCTGGTCCCGGTGCCTCTTCAAGAAATAGGAGAGGGAACTTATTCCCACGTCTTTGTCGTACCAAAACCATCCGGGAAATTCAGACTAATAATCAATCTACAGTTGGTAAATGCCTGCATCAGATACAACAGGTTCCGGATGGAATCCCTGAAGTCCGCCACGGAGGTTGTTTCATCGGGGGACTTCATGGTCACTATAGACCTGCGAGACGCCTATCTACATGTCCTCATCAGAGAAGACCACCAAAGATTCCTCCGTCTGGCCGTTCCACTACCTCAAGGGATTCGGCATCTTCAGTTTCGGGCACTTCCCTTTGGGATTGCTTCAGCACCACGAATCTTCACAAAACTCATGTCAGTCGTCGTGGCCTTCCTGAGGCAAAGAGGCATAAAGGTGGTCCCATACCTGGACGATTGGCTCCTGATAGCAGCTTCGGCATCATTGCTCCAATCTCATCTAGAATTTTCCCTCAGGACGCTCCACAAACTGGGATGGTTAGTGAACCCCCTAAAGTCAAAGTTTCTGCCAAACAGACGTCGGTCTTTTCTGGGAATGATCCTCGATTCAGAAGTACAGAAGACGTTTCTCCCGCAGGACAAGATCCTAAGGTTACGGGAATTCTCACATACAGTCCTGCAGTACAAGTCAGTGTCCCTCAGATCCGTCATGTCCTTGCTCGGTCTCATGACTTCCTCCATCCCGGCGGTTCCCTGGGCACTGGCTCACGCAAGACCCCTTCAACAATTTTTACTGGATCACTGGGATCGCTCCCAGACATCCCTACACAAGAAGGTCCGGCTTTCTCCCCTCGTTCGGGAGTCACTCCGTTGGTGGCTGTCAACCAAGAATCTTTCGCAGGGTCTCCCTTGGCAGACGAGAGATTGGGTGGTAATCTCCACCGACGCCAGTTTGACAGGCTGGGGTGCCGTCATGGGAAGCCATTTTGCCCAGGGATCCTGGTCTCCCCAAGAATCAAGCCTACACATCAATTTTCTAGAACTACTGGCGGTCTGGAGGGCTCTCAGGTTCTGGTCTTCAATCCTGCGGCACAAGTCCATCAGGATCCTTTCAGACAACATCACCGTGGTGGCCTACCTTTCCAAACAAGGTGGCACCAGAAGCAGACGCCTGCAGACCCTGACTGCTCAGATCTGCAGATGGGCGGAGTTCAATCTCTGCACACTCTCTGCGGTTCATATCAAGGGGTCTCTGAATCAGGAGGCGGATTACCTCAGCAGGAAATCAGTACCTCCAGGAGAATGGTCCTTAAACAAAAAAGTCTTCGCCCTCATAACAAGGAAATGGGGCACTCCTCAGATAGACCTGATGGCCACGCACCTGAACGCTCAGGTAAAGGAGTTTTTTTCTCTTTCACCAGTCGGTCATCCCAGAGCGCTGGAAGCACTCTCGCAGACCTGGGATTTCGACCTCGCTTACGTTTTTCCTCCGCTTCCCCTTATCTCCAGAGTACTCCGGAAAATTCGGGGAAACCCTCAAAAAGTCATCCTGGTTGTTCCTTTCTGGCCTCGCAGGATCTGGTTCTCGGACCTTACCACCTTGGCCATAGACGAACCTTTGCTTCTTCCTCAGGTGAAGGATCTTCTCATTCAAGGTCCTGTTCTCCACCCAGATCCATTCCGATTCAACCTCTCTGCATGGCTTCTGAAAGGGAGATCTTGTCCTCCAAAGGATTAGCTGCATCTGTGGTGAACACCATTCTTTCCAGCCGCAAAATTTCTACGGCCACCAAGTACCAAAAGGTTTGGGAGACATTCATCGCCTGGTGCAATGTGCATGAAGTATCCACTCCATCTATCCGCGAGGTGCTGCACTTTTTTCAAGATGGCTTTGATAAAGGATTTCAACCTGCTACTATCAAGGTCCAGATCTCAGCACTGAGTAACTTCTTGGATTTCAATCTGGCCTCTCATCCGTGGATCTCCAGATTTTCTAAGGGAATGTGTAGACTTCGCCCTAGGATCCGGCCGTCGGTCCCTCCTTGGGACCTTAATCTCGTATTGCATCAACTCACCTTGTCTCCATTTGAGCCTCTAGTAGATACCTCTCTTAAGCTGCTCACCTACAAGGTTGTCCTCCTCGTAGCCCTCACTTCCGCTAGGAGGGTGAGCGAAATCCAGGCTCTCTCCAGAGTTGAACCTTTTCTCAGGATTCTGCCGGACTGCATTATCCTTCGTTTGCCTCCAGAGTTTCTCCCTAAAGTGGTCTCCCCTTTTCATGCGGATCAGGAGATCGTCCTACCTACACTCTGTCCGGATCCCAAGAATCCCAAAGAACTGGAACTCCATTCGCTAGACCTGCGGAGATGTATCCTGTCATATCTCTCACGTACGTCGGCCTGGAAGAAATCCGATTCTCTCTTTCTGTCCTTTGCGGGGCCCCGCAAGGGCAGATCAGTATCCAGGGCTTCCGTGAGCCGCTGGCTTAAGGACGCTATCGCTTTATGTTACGTCTCCGCGGGAAGAGTACCTCCCTCCGGCCTGAAGGCTCACTCGACCAGATCCGTCTCAACTTCCTGGGCCGAACTCTCCGGGGTGTCTCCGTCTCTCATTTGCAAGGCAGCGACCTGGAGGTCGATCCATACGTTCGTAAGGCACTACAGGCTGAACCTTCATCTCTCAGACGAGTCTCAATTTGGTCGTCGTGTCCTTCAGACTGGAATCCTTCCCTCCCTATCTTGCTAATTCTTCTCATGTGCCACCTGGAATGGCAAGGGAAAGAGAGAATTCTTACCTGGGAATTCCTTTTCCTTGTCCATTTCCAGGTGGCACACTTTTTTCCCGCCCATTAAAATGTATTTGGGTTTTGCTATTATTTGTCTGAGTCTTTCTTTTTAACCACACTGGGGAGGAAGGGGGAGGTATCCTTTTTTTATAGTGTTTCCTGCCCTACCTGGTAGGCGGAGCCTACTTCTCATGTGCCACCTGGAAATGGACAAGGAAAAGGAATTCCCAGGTAAGAATTCTCTCTTTCATGGTTATCTTAAAGATGTTACTGTCCATTACATGGGGCAGCTTGACTGAACTTGCAGGAGAAACTCATCAAGGTTGGCCCTTCATAGTGGGCAGTAGATGCCAGACGTTTTTTTTTGTAGGCACTGGTAATAAAAGCCGGTGGTGTATTTTTTTTTTATATATATATATATAAATTCATATTAGAATATTTTATTAAATACATTTTCCCCTCTGTTTACATGTCAGAAATAGTTGATGATTTGCAGTGGTTCTGTAGCTTCGACTAATATTAATAGCTTTTCACAGGTTATAATCTTGCATTTCACAACAATGTTTTGCAGAAATGAAATTTGAATAGTCACCTTCAAGTGTGCAGAATGCGGTCAGAAACATGTCAACTCCAAGAGTCTTAGTGTCATCTGAGCTTGAATGCTAATAGTTAACACACGTTTAATACTAAACAACTTGTACAGTAAGATTGTATGTTGAATGTTGTTAACAATCGTCGATCTATTGGTACTTAACATTTATATTTTATATTTTTTTTATCAGCTGGGATTGGTCGATAACCGTAGGTATCGGCTCCTAGAAGTTTATCTAAATTTGCTTTGGTTCTCGGCGTGGCATTTTTTTTTATTCTCTATCTATAGCACTTATCCTTTTTCGATATGCTGTATTTATTTCCTGGTTAAATTGGGCTCGTTTAACCTGTTATGTCATTTTTAAACCCTATTGTGCATGTAACTATCTTTTCAGCGTTCATTTAAGTTTAATGTTCTGTAGCTCGAGCAGTTTTTAATTTTAGCAGCGTAACTGATTTTTTATGGTGCTGTTACGCAGACACACAATGGCACTTAAGAAGCGCTGGGGCTTATTTACTGAGCAGAGTGTTCTCTGGTAACTTTTATTTCATTGGCTATTCTGCATTTACATGTAAATTCTTATTACTCTCACTTTATGTAATATGTCCAAGCGATTGTCACAGCCAGGCTCTTATAGACAAACCATGGCATATCAGCAGCAATAGAGGCCACTAAAAATGAAACCTACCCCAAGGAAGAATAAGATGGAAGCTAGATTGATATTTTGGTCTTTAAAGGTACAGTCTAATGTCCCTGGTACCCCGACTCTGTGAGTACTTTTTAGATGCATTATTCTAAAACAAAATAAAGCTCTTACCTGACACAGAATTTGCTGCATAACTTCCGCCACCTTCCACAATCCAGCGTTTTTTGTGTTGAAATCATTGGGTAGACTTTACATGTGAATTGGGGTCTAAACGGAGAACGTATTGTTCGCCAGGGCCGGAGGTGGGTTTGTCACGAGCAGGGAGATGCATTCAGCCGAATGCATCTCCTGCAGGGCATTAAGCTGGGTGGTATGAAAAGGGACAAAAATAAATCCAGACGTGGCCAATTTATCCTCCATTTATATAACTCTGGGTTAGCTGGAAATGTCCTGTCTAACACATAATCCCTAGTTGCTAATGTTATAGGATACTTGTCCATCCTTATCCCTGCCCTTCCCCAACTTTTCTGCACTTAGGTCCATTGGTGGTGCTAAAGTTGGAAATGTGGTAATCTCACAGAACTCTTGTAGCATCTTTCGCTTTTCTATGAAATTAACGCAAAATGTTATGGACACAACTAACCCCATGGACAATTCTTCTTTGTAAGCACTTGATTTTTAAGTTTTTGTATGAATGAGGAATATATTTTGGGGGGTTTTGGTATATTTCAGGGGCAAATCTTTTTGAAAGAATGCAGGGCCACTTGCTCAAGTGATTGCATATATTTAACCTTAATATAATTATAACAGTTCCTGCAGAGCATTTCTGTTAAGTACCGCTCGTTCAGCTCTGTGACATGCTAGACCGTATGGTTAGTGTCCCGTTAGCATGGGCATTACTTGTTTACATGTAAGACAGGAAAACGCTTTTTGTGTTGCTGTTTCCTAAACCAAGGGCATTAGTGCTGATATTTGTATGTTCTCTGGACGGTGGCTAAGTAGTTACCTTGGGTATGGCTATTTAGTATTTACTTTGCATTAAAACGGTTATCACTATTGAGAGAATTATGCTTGAAATTGTGGTGTTGTCTATGGTTGAATTGAACAGATTTGTCAATACAGATAAGTATATAAGCAATATATACTGTGTTACTTAAGTTGCTATGTTTATAAAAGCACTTTAAATTCACAAGCACAATATTTTACCTCTGTTTCAGCAAAAAGCAAATCTAGCACTTAAAAGGTTTAACTCAACATAGGCCGAATCCCTGTGAGGGGTTTGTTAACACAAGTTTATCAGTGTATTTGGTAATAACACATACTTAGGTTCTTCATATTCATAAGTGAGGGGTAGTGTTACTGCGTGCAGTGCTGCTAGGATAATAAAGGGAATGTAACCAGGATAATTATGCTTTAATACGTCCTTCTACTCAACTTTTGCTGAAAATGCTTCTGTTAAAAGTTTTTAATAAGTAAAATCCATTTGACATTATTGCTTTCAGAATCACATTATTGCTTTATGTTGGGTATCAGAATGCCGGCCTGTTTGCTCCTTGTGTTGTAATATGTTGATGTCACTTTTATGCAATATGATTACTGTTACACTAAGAAATATATCTGATATTGACCATACCTGTTGATCAGTGGTTGTTGACCAAACTGGGTTTACTATTGTTTATCAGTGCAATGTGCTAATAGTAAGCACTGTGACGCAAAATGTAACAATCCAGCGCCTGCTACTAATAGACAAGGTTATGTTATCAATGGCCAGTCTCATTGGTTTGATAGTAAGCTTACTTGCTGAAAATGCTGCCGCTTACCTCCCTGTCTTCATTCTGCACCAGTTTGTGCGCTAAACACCTCTCCCGCAATGCAAATAGCTGGGTGACCGGGAGAGCGAAAATGCATAGGTCTAATGTACATACAACGGTTGGCCTTTTGAATTCACGTTACTTGAATGGCATTTATGTTCATTGGTTTCTGTTTTCTAGTTGAATAGCTGTAATTTCTAGGTGCTCAGGGATAATTTCCCATTATTCTTAACAATTGATGCAGAACGCATTCTTTACCAAGTCTAGTGCTGATTTTATTAAAGCGTTGCTTAATAGTGCTAATACTTATTATTGGACATTATGTGAACCAAACTATTAAGGTACGGGATGCAGCTATTTTCAACCAATTTACGACTTTGGAAATTGTTTACTAAGCCAAATATTTTGTCTTGCCGATTTCCCTACTCCTTATGCTGGGCCAGCTCTTCTCGCAATAGATCATCAATGGGTTGTGATTTCTAATGAAGGGAATGTGTTTGTAATGCCATTAAGCAAGCCAAGTCTTTTAAAAAACATTTTTTTAAGTCTTTTCGCTTAAAAGTCCATGTCCTGTGAAACACTTTGTCACACAGCTACTTTTAACTAAATTACTTGAAATAAATGTACTGAGTAATTGCTAATTATGCACTCTTCTCATAGAGATTATCTGTACTGTTTAACATTGTATACAAGTTGTATTGACATGAAACATTAACTCCATATTCTTAACTTGTGTACTTTTCACTTTAACTTTTTAATAATAAAAAGAAATTCCAATAAAATGCATTGTGTTGTCTTTTTTTTTTACATGGTCAGTTAAGCTTTGACAATTAACTTGCTGCAGTCAGCACTATATTTAAATTTCCCAGTTTAAAAATATCATCATTTTAGACCGTCTGTATTATAATCCCAGTCTGTTAAATGGGTGACTGTGTTTGTAGGGCTGAGAAAGAGAAGATGCGACGTGAAAGCGCCGACTGGTCCAGGATTCGCCCTATGACGGCTTTTGCAGTGAGAGTGCGTTATCTTTCCAGACTAGGTGCTCAGGTACGTTACTACTGCTCACAAGCTCCATGTATTTATCTGTACCGCTAATTACTGTTTTATGTGAATATACTATTTTTCAGATATCAGGGAATAATATATTTTATTAATGTGAGCCCATTATCCCCATATGACTGGATTATCTTGTCCCGCTCCATCCGTTGCTGCCGCTTGTATATTTTATCTATACATGTACATTTCTCATTGTACATGTAGTGCTGTATTAGCCGCATGTAACAATGTGCTAATGTAAATGTCTTAATTGCCTGATCTGTCCATTTGCTAGAATTTTGTCTGACGCTAGAAAGTGATTGCATGGGGCAGAGTAAAGTGCAAAATAAGTTGGGATTGCAGGACCGCTGCGCCTCGTTTATATAGATTCGGGATCGCTTTATGCCTATCCCACGCCTAAGACAAGACCAGGGACTGATTTAAGGTCTTTCCAGACTGGAGGAACAGGCAGAATAGATGGAGCGAATGGTTTTCATCTGCTGTTAAATCATATGTTTCTGTGCAACATGTTGCATGTCTGTATAGGGTTTCATTACCGATATAAAAAAGGAAAAGCTCCATAGCTATTAAGAGGATTAGTCATTGTAATATTGTTCTTTGTCCCTTGCACGAGCATTATGATTGGGGAGATGACTCTCTCTCCCTCTAAGTGGGCTGGTAAATGTTGAAAACATACATGAATTTTGAATTTATTTTCTTTCTTCCCTCCTAGCTGCCAGACCATTTTTGCAGTCACCTGTCGGCATTGAGCCACAGAAGTGTCCTGAAGTAACGGAGTATTACTACTCGGGGAATAATATTTCTCAGTGTCAAGGGTTGTACCTAGAATATAGTTTGTGAAACACCCTTTATTTTGCACGCGTGGAGCCACCCATGAGGTCTGTTGTCTCCTGTGCACTAGGCATATTGTGTAGATACTTCTACTGCCATAGATGATGCTGCTTGATCACTCCGGATACAAGTCACGTTCTTAGAAACATCTTTTATTTTCTTTATCCTTATTTTTCCCTTTCTTTTGTATCGGTCACCCTGAAAATCTACAGTGAACAGCTGCCAAATCTATGAAATATATATAGTGCCTAAGCCTTTTATCCATTAGTAATGCTTATTTGTATTGTCCTCTTCAAAGGATTCTCATAGCATGGAGTAGAAGCCAACTGGACCTCGTGCAAACAAACCAAATGGTTGTACTATGTCTGCCTTTAATTCACAACGTGTAGCGACATTGAAATGAATCTCTAATCGACCCTTTCGCTGGTGATATTCTTCCCGCTCAGTGACAGCAATGCATGGATTGCCATAGACAGTACTAATTGCTCATGCAGCGATCAAGTGTTTTAAGATTAAAGAAACGTATTTGACTAAATCCAATTGAGAATTAAATGCAAAATAACCTGTTAAAAGAAAATGTGCAGTAGGTTATAGCAAAATTGTAATTTTTTAAGAAAAAAAAATCAGACTTGATCAATTCTTCAATCACAAATAATCCAAACTATTAGATTTAGTGTGATGCAATTATATCCATTTCCCCTGGTTTGTGCCAAATCACTGCCCAGGAAGGTTAAATCAGACTCTTTGCCTAAAGGGTGTTTGATCTCTGAATCAGTTGCCCTCTTGCTGTTTTCTTTTTTTCCTTTTCCTTTCTGTTTTCCTCTTCAATCTGCTTGTAACAACCAGCTCCAAAAGTAGCCTTTAGGGAAGGCACAGCTTGCAATCTGTGGTTGGTCTCAAGACTTTTTTTTGTCTTAAGACCTTTGAATTTAAAGGTTTACATACGGCATCAGAGGAATGAAGGACGCTATACTCTGAATTCATCACCAAAGTCATTTGATACACCGGATACTTTGCAGGTCAAACTACTTGTAATCATCTACTTGTTATGTTTTGTTTACACTTTTAAAATGATGACCTTGATTGTATGGAAATAAGTTTTTTTTTCTACTGAGATTGCACTTTTTCGCATTACACTAATTGTATTTTTGTAACAAAAGCCAGTGGTAAGTCGTTATTTTAGTCTGTATCATAGTAGATCCAATAAGTGTGTACGTGTGTGTTACACAAATGTAGCAAATACCCCTATTTTTCCAATATATATATATATATGCAATGTATTCTATTTTGGAGATATAGATTTTTGTGTAAAAGACTTTTATGGATTATGAACATTTAAGGTAATCGCGAAACCCTGTTTATGTTCTGGACCTGTCGTCGGCAGCCTAAGGTATGCGGTTGTAGGGAGCGCTCTAGCTCGGCACTCTGCAGCTTCAGCGCTTTAGCACCAAAGATTAGTGCAGGTTATGCCGGGCTATACACTGGACAATTCAAGTGATTTCCTAGCGTTGCAATGTGTTTGAATATAAGCTTATGCCACGGACATTGGAGGGGTTGTATGGATCATCTGTTAACCAAAAATGCAAAAGGTCTGTAAAAAAAAAAAAATCTGATCTGTGATGTAAAGTACGGGTAACGCGTTCCTGACGCTCGCAGAAGAATGCTTGTGGCACGGTGTATCCCTCTATAATGTTTAAAAGTGTCAGTGGAAGTGGTCCAATAACTTGTTACATTCCTTTTAAATGTACAGCCTTTTCAGGTTGATTAAAGTTTTTTCAGGTTGTACGGGAAGAATACTAAAATGTTTGTATCATTTGAATATTTGATTAAACTGTTTTTTTCTTACATTGTCTGTTCTATTGTTGGTTTGGTTTAAATAATCCTCAAGGTTGCCGAAGTGTGTCTGGAATTCCTTTTGAACCTGTTGTTCTTATTATAGTTTGTGTAAATATTCACTCATGGTCAGTGATGAAGTTATTTCCCATCCCCAAAAAACGTATGTAAGCTGAACGCGTCCAATGAAATAACATACCATGCGTGACTTTTTGGCATGAGTAAAAGCATGTATTTGGTTAAACACACGTGGGATCAAAATTACCCACACATTATACATCTTTGCCCCCAATCTTTATATTTTACAGGGGCCGTGCTATTAGATTTTAACACTATATATTATATATTATATATATATTTTATATATTGCTCCTGTGGAGTCTTATCGATTGCCTCTGTATCAAACTTCAATTCCACTATTTTATTGTACAAGTAAACAGACTAAATGTATCTCGGATGTGAGCCAAGTTTAAAAAGATCATGGCAGAATGGTTCAAGGAGCATGCAGAAAGGAAAGGAGTGCCTCCAGGTATGGTAAACGTTAATTATTAATCACATTAATCATATAATAAATATATGTCCACTGGTTAATGAACCCAGGTCTGTGTCTATCTGGATGGAAATAGCCAGTTGGAGGTCAGACCCTGTAATATTAATCTCATGCAATGTAGATATTTGTTTCTCGTGAAATGTATTAGTTTATATAATTACGATTGATAAAAACATTAGGAAAAAATCCTGTTTTACACTTAAGCTTTTGCCCTCTTTCCTCTTTATTAGTTTGCAAATTAAACTTACACATACTTTTTCAGAACAAATGTCTTTTGAAGTTGATATACTATTATTCATTTAGAAATGTGAAAAGTCTGATAAATTATGCAGTTTTTCATGTATACATTTTTTAAATTACACATAAATATAAAGAGGGATATGTGTGTATGTATATATAATATATTCATATTATGTGTCTAAACATTTTTTCAACAGGAGATTGAAACTATTAAAACTGACAATATTAAGTACTGGTACAGAAGTAAGTGAGGGTCCGCTTCTTGCAGACAATACGTCTTTGACGCTGGCACCATGCACAGTTATCTTTCTGAAGCACATCACTGAGGCTTCTTTAAATATTTTAGATTTAATTTTTAATTTTTTACTATTTTGGTGAGGTTAAATGTTTTTCCCAATCGGCTTAATCTCAGCCTTGCCACCTAGAGTAAAATGGAGATGGCTGTGACTGTACTTTCCCAAAGTCCCCACTAGAGGGCACATGTGTCATTGCATACAGTTATACCTGCAGTGAGTGAGGCAGGTTTACTGACTCTCATGGTGGAATAGGTTGTGTTTGTAGATTGTTTTATGGGTATATTCCTTTGTCGCCAACCAACTTGACCTCTTTGTAAAAAACAAAATTTTCTTCCAAAAACGCAAGTAGTTTTATATGTATCTTTATTACATATTTAAGGAAGTTCCATGGTTCACTTCATGTCCATTCCAAATGTTATAGACACTGGCACATATATATTGCTATATATTTTAATGTTATACCCGGAATTAGTGGGGTTAATGATTTGTTTTCTTGGTATTGGTGGTCTCCATGTTGTGAAGCATAGCAAGGTGTGGAATATATCAGTCGGGCTATGCTGGTATAACTCGAACCATAGTTGCTAATGCTGCGTTTGCAATATACACACACGCTGAAATAATTCTTTAACAAGTTAGTGCCCACAAGCTGTAACTTACGAGACAGTGGATTGGTACTTTATCAGTACAAATTTTCCTTGGGTCCCAACCCATGGAAACTAACCATCCGACTGTAAATTTAAGTCTGTCCCCCATCAACCATAACTGCCCCTAAATTAACCCTAAACACCCCATTCATCATAACTGCCTCTAAATTAACCCCCGCCTCCCCTAACTTTCAGCAACCCAAATATTGATTTTATACTCAGATGAATTGCTGAGCCGTGTGGATGCTATAGGAAATGGGCGGGGCCAATCTTTAGTGTGACTGCAGGGAGGGACTGGTAGAAAGAAGGGGCGGGGCCAATCATCAGAGCGATTGCAGGGAGGGACTGGTAAGTAGTAACTGCTGCTATGAGACACTGAGTGAAATGGATTATAAAACGAGGGTTTTATTTTTTCAAAGCATTTATATGGAATTTGATGGCGCTATATAAAACAATAAATAATATATATAGTGTGTATGTATATATAAAATATAATGTGACCATGTGAAAACTGGCCTTATCACTGTAGCAACTAATGTCCCTGTTGTTTTGCACTATTCTATAAGTTGATTTGCTTAAATTGTAAGCTCACAAGAGCAGGCCCCTCTTATGTACCAGTATGGCTTGTTAATATTATCAATTTTAGTTATCTTTGTTTCAATAGGAAACATTGAAAATATTTAAAAGCGCTACATAATCTGCTGCCACTATATAAATAGCTGTAATGTAAGAATACTTTTTAAACTTCGGACGTAACTCACTTTTAATATAAAAGCTTCAAGTTTGGATATTTATAGTAAAATGTTTTATTACCATGTTTTTTATGGAACAGACGACTTTTAATTTTCATTAAGGAGAGGCAGGAAAAGCTTGATACGGCCCTGAAGCAGGTGATAAATATTTCATAGGCCTGCCTATAGCTAGTCTATTGTATAATATATGTTGCCTTTATCACTTAATGTACAAATCTTGCTGATTTGCATATAAATGAGCATTAATGCAGATATAAATCACTTCAATATATATGTAGTGTCACTAATTAACAATGATAGTCATAGTTTTATGTGATGATTTTCACTTTTGGATTGGGTTACCTTTCCAGTCCTTTAAAAGAAGACATTTGTTGGCAATTCATACTTTATGTAGAGAATTTGTGAAAATTTTGTAAGGGTGACTTAAAACTACAAATCATATTTTTGCACAAAAATAAATTGGTAAAACAGGTTAAATACAGTGTTAAAATGCTTTATTCTGGAATATTAATCACATACCCACATCAATAATACAGTGTGTGACGACATTAGTTGGCATTGGAAATCAGGCTGCATATTTACCTTACTATGTGCTTAAAAATAACTTTACTAGATATTACATGAATCTTAACCCCCCACAAATGATGTTTTTATACCTTACCCATGTTTCAAATGGTCATGGGGGGCATTTGTTTTGGGGTGTGTCTTTGATTTATGTGTGTTTGTTGTCAATTTATGTAACGGTGGGTTGTCGTTATTGTTTTTTTTTAATGTATCCTATTTAAATAAACTTGATTTATACATTTTTTTTTACATATTATTGTAACTTCCAATTATTCCGAGTTATTGGAAAAGTGGGATTTTGGTCCCACAGACATATTGTCTAGCTAAATTTGACCATTTATAAATTAGATATTTACAATGTTGAAGATGCCATCACAGGTACACACTCTATACATGCACAATGTGTAATCTATGGATTTTGTTAATCCCTGTTTGATCTCTTATAACCAGACTGATTTATAAAATGTAACATGGTCACAGTCCGCAGTTCTTTACAATTCTCGCGGGTTGGTCGGTTTGGCACTTACAGATTCCTTGGCAGGTGCGATTTCAATATCCTCTTTAAATTATATTAAAATAAAGGCTTCAACACAGGGGCATGGAGATAAAGGAGTACAGTATTATTGAACACTGTCACTACTTTAAGGCAAAGTGGGGCCCCTAAATTACTGATATAGGCTAATACCTGAGACCTCTCTGGGTTTCTTCTGGAGACTCCAGGTGAAACACTGCTTCTCTGGGTCATGGGAGCAGCGTTTTGACATGTCCCACAACACCCCACCCCGCACCCATGTCCAGTTCTCCCTCACACTCCCGTACTAAAATTTAGCTGTTTTGGCCTTGTCCACCAATACTGATGGACCCCAAAGAGGGAGAGGTCCAGGGAGTCAGAAGCCTGGAGGTTCCCAGATATGCCTAGCCACCAGCGTAACATCTTCTGCACGGTGGACGCACTGCATGGTGCCATACCAGGAATTTAGCCTACGGTGAATCCTGCATTCAGCTGCTAGTGTGGAATTTAGCTTTATGAGATGCTTCATACCCATGATTCCTAATAACAAGCCCCTGCCCTTCATAGACTTAATTTCTTCTGACCACTGGGCACTGTGTATGTTAATGATATTCCATGCCCAATCACGCAGTCCCTAAATTATGAATGCTGTGGTCTAAACTCTAGAGCTGAAACACCCCTATCCTAAACCTATGGTAATTATGTAACTGAAAACAGGCGTAACTGAAACATGTTATGTATATAAGTAACTCCCATGCTCTCGACCAAATAAATCCTACCCAGAAGCTTCACTACAATGTATCATCTCCTACACCTAATAACTGGCTACATACAGTGAAGGAAAAAATAATTTGATCCCCTGCTGATTTTGTACATTTGCCCACTGACAAAGATATGATCAGTCTATAACTTTAATGGTAGATTTATTTGAACAGTGAGAGACAGAATAACAACGAAAATCCAGAATAATGCATTTCAAATTTATAAGTTATAAATTGATTTGCCTTTTACTCAGTTAAATAAGTATTTTATCCCCTATCAATCAGCAAGATGTCTGGCTCCCAGGTGTCTTTTATACAGGTAATGAGCTGAGTTTTGGAGTGCTCTCTTAAAGTGCTCCTAATCTCATCTTGTTACCTGTATAAAAGACACTTATCCACAGAAGCAATCAATCAGATTCCAAACTCTCCACCATGGCCAAGACCAAAGAGCTGTCCAAGGATGTCAGGGACAAGATTGTAGACCTACACAAGGCTAGAATGGGCTACAAGATCATCGCCAAGCAGCTTGGTGAGAAGGTGACAACAGTTGGTGCAATTATTTGCAAATGGAAGAAACACAAAATAACTGTCAATGTCCCTGGTCTGGGGCTCCATGCAAGATCTCATCTCGTGGAGTTTCGATGATCATGAGAACGGTGAGGAATCAGCCCAGAACTACACAGAAGGATCTTGTCAATGATCTCAAGGAAGCTGGGACCATAATCATCAATAAAACAACTGGTAACACACTACACTATGAAGGACTGAAATCCTGCAAGGTCCCCCTGCTCAAGGAAGCACGTGTACAGGCCCGTCTGAAGTCTGCCAGTGAACATCTGAATGATTCAGAAGAGAACTGGGTGAAAGTTTTGTTGGTCAGAGGAGACCAAAATCAAGCTATTTGGCATCAACTTACCGTGTTTGGAGGAGGTGGAATGCTGCCTATGACCCTAAGAGCACCATCCTCACCGTCAAACATGGAGGTGGAAACATTATGCTTTGGGGTGTTTTCGGCTAAGGGGACAGGACAACTTCACCTCATCGAAGGGACGATGGATGGGGCCTTGTAAGGTCAAATCTTGGGTGAGAACCTCCTTCCCTCAGCCAGGGCATTGAAAATGGGTTGTGGATGGGTATTCCAGCATGGCAATGACCCAAAACACATGGCCAAAGAAACAAAGGAGTGGCTCAAGAAGAAGCACATTAAGGTCCTGTAGTGGCCTCCTGAGTTGTGTGCAAAGCTGCTGGCCAACTACAAGAAACATCTGACCTCTGTGATTGCCAACAATGCGTTATTCTGGATTTTTTTGTTGTTATTCTGTCTCTCACTGTTAAAATAAACCATTCAAATTATAGACTGGTCATGTCTTTGTCAGTGGGCAAACATACAAAATCACCAATGGATCAAATTATTTCCTTCACTGTATATCTGACCGTTGCACGTGCCATCCTGTAGCCCCTGCATCAGCTCTTAATTCCAAGGCTGTTCTTTGAAGATCACCCAGTTACCAGAGGTCATCTGTGCTTAATTATTGCCTTGTCAGTGCTTATCTGAAATATGTTTCAGTCCTCTAGTTGGCTGAATCTCTTAATGTTCTTTTTGTTGGGGGTTGGGGTAAAAATCCTCCATAAAGTATACAACTATACTGTTTAATTATATATGTTTTTAATCACCGTTTAGACTTGCTAGCTGGATATCAAGAATTAAATGGTTTTTTAAGAGAAGCTTGTTTCTGCAAAAACAAATAAATAAAATAGCAACTATTTTAAAGACTGCTGAGCCAGTCAAAATATCTTGATTTATTGATATTTTATTCCCTTTTGGTCATGTCACCATAAACCCTTATTTTGTAATGCACTGTAGGTTCCTCTGGGGTTAATGGAAAAACAAAGGCTTACAAGGCCACCATAAATGTGTTCCTATATCTTCTATAGAAGCGTTATAAATAATGCAGTGATTTCAGGCTTGCAGCAGACTAGGATAGAATAAGTTACCATTCTGCTTAGAAGCTTATTTCAGAGGCCACCTTCTGTTTTTTTTTCTCTACTGACCTTTAAAATGAGAATAATTATATTGCCAAACCAGCTTGCAGTCCAAGAGAAAGAGAAGGAAAGATATTCAATAAATAGATTAGAGAATCTTCCGATTAAGCAGAATGTTGTCAGGAAGATGTCAGTTAGAAGACTTAGAATGGTTATTGAAGGCAGTTTTGACTTCTTAGCTCGCCCAGCATGATAAAGTCAAAAATGCCTTCAATAACAGAAGTTAAGATCGTTGGCACTGGTGCACCATAACATATATGTAGAAGGGGTCTAGGTTATACCCAATGCAAACTGCCATCACATACTTGGTGCTTAATTTATAAATATGCTAGAATAAAAGGTGACGATTGAGGAGACATGGTCTGCATTTAAGACATTGATAAGCACGCCAAGGGCTGCTTTAGCAGCCAGACTCCTTTTGAACTACAAATAGTAAATTGATCACAATTTTGCACTCAACCTCTGCAAATTATGTCTAGATATATGATGATTGAAGATCATTTTCTGCATGTAATCTATAATCATGCCTTGAATGGCTCTGATGGATGACAATAACAAATTAGTGTAACAGATATACTTTACCGTCTTTTCACATTACCTTAAACATATCTTTTATAAGCCATTGGAAATGTGACATAATAAAGATCCTTATGCTATCAAACACTAACCGAAAATCCCATTAACAGCAAAACAATAAGCATATTTTAAAAGCCAATATCAGATACCTGACAGCTAAAGCTCACTGTTTGGCCACCTTACCTCTGCAGGGTATTCTATCAGTCAACATAAATCACTGGGGTTTATTGCAGCCTTGTACGGCAGAAGCAGAAATATATATTCCTTTTGTAGAGAGGAGGTAGCTATGTATATCTGCACACAGGTTAATAGCGGTGCCACAAATCCATCCTAGTATCCCAGCATTTTACATCAAAACGAATAGAACTATAAATCCATGATGGAATTAAAATGAGAAAATATTCATCTGGAAACACTCATTTTCATTACCCTCAAACATTAATATAGGAACCTGCAACTACAGCTGACATTGCCCAGCCTAAAGGGATAGCGGAACCGCCTATACTTCGCTTAGCTTTTAAATATTCTATATGGGCTTGAACTGACGAGTAAGAAAAATGTGACATTTAAGGGCAATACACTTATAGCAAAGACTGTTGCCCACAAATATTTCCCCATTGAGAAAAAAACCATGATAAGATTGATGTATTTCTGTTAGCTATGTTCAATAACCTCCTTTAATTCAACATGTTCTCCCCCTGCTGAATTTTACCCCCATTCCTTCATTTCAGGTAAATGAATTGTTCCTTCCTATAATTGTGTTTGAACGGTTTCCAGTATCTTAATATTGCCCTGCTGGTTTTATTACAGGCTGCGGCAATTGCACCTCCTAGAAACAGCCAGGAGCTGCCTCAGCCCCTTTAAAGCATTAAGTAAATGTTCTCCAACATCCCATCCTGCAGCATGTTTAACAATTTGAGAGATTTTGTGCCCCCGACCAACTCAATGCCTTAGGGAGCTGCTTAGGTTCCCTATATGCTAGAGCCAGCTTTGGCGCATCAGTCCCAAAGCAATGGCTGCCACATGAGGAAGATGAGATAAGAGATGCACCACACAAGGAAGATGGTGCATATCTGTTCCTGCAAATAGAGTAAAAGCGGGGCGAGTGAGTTAATATCCCGCCAAATTGAAATAAGAGTTAAAACATAGCAACGCACAGTCCTCTATGGATGCTACTTGGTAGGAGAGGCCCCGGCACCTCATGAGTCTACTCATTGTCAGTAGGTTAAACCCTCCATTGGCTTCTCCAACAAAGAATGGAGAGAGCGCTTAAAACATTAAGAGTAAAAAATAAATGAGTTAACGCCAATGCCTGAATTTGTCCCACAATACATGTCTGTATCAGCAGTAACAATTTACATTGACATATATACACATGAAAAGGCCTCATGGTTTGTATTTATGCATTTATCCAAAACTAATGCATGTATCTCTTACATTTTACCTTTTTTAGAACATAGAAAATATATTTTCC
This sequence comes from Spea bombifrons, assembly GCF_027358695.1. Classification (NCBI taxonomy): domain Eukaryota; kingdom Metazoa; phylum Chordata; class Amphibia; order Anura; family Pelobatidae; genus Spea; species Spea bombifrons. The sequence goes on along the minus strand of NC_071089.1, from coordinate 92,331,357 downwards.
AATTTTGGATTCTCCATCGCATCAGAATTGCTCCTAATAAACACAGCCCTGCCTATACATATTTTTAGTAGTTGTAAAAATGCAGTGTTTTAGTTCACTGGGTATTTCTCTAAAGCTCTTAAATCAACCAATATCTAATAAATCAAACTCATGCTAATGTGAGAGCACGCAAAGCGGTTTTATGTGTTCAATAAAACACGGTTTAACTGGCCTACTTTGGCTTTTTTATTGTGATGATTTATACTTGTCTGAGCAAAATCCACCAATACACATGGAATGTCCCCATAATGATGCATTTACCTGACATATATCTTTAGTTATAATGCCGTTTTGTTGGTGGCACCTTACACGCAGTACTATTCAAATTAATTAAAGAAGTATGTTTACTTTTTTATTTTTTTTTAAATACTGTTTATTTTATATTGACAAATGAGTGGTGACAAATACCCGTAAGTTAGAAAAGCATTCAATTATTTAAAACCTGTGAAATTAACTACCTGGATCATTAAAGAAAACTATTAGATTTGTTTCCTAATCAAAAGTTTAAAACATTCACAAATACAAAACAGGACTTCTGTTAAAAAAAAAAAAAAAAGTCAATACTTAAAGGGTGATAAGATGAAGTAAAAATGGCAGAATCTATATGCAATCAATACATAGTATTCTTGGCAAAATGTCTACATATAAATGCTAAATATTTTAACTGTAAGCATGTACGAAGAATATATTACATATGCATAAAACAGTTTTTTCGATTTTTTTTCAAAACAATTCTATTATTGTTATTTGTATTATTATTGCCAACAGTTTACGCAGCGCTTAATACAATACATATATATTCAAGAGGCATGGCTAAACCAGAATTGACAGACTGAAACAAACCGATACATTAGGTAGAGAGAGAGCCCTGCTCGCAAGCTTACACTCTAGAGTTAGTTTCTATGGTAACTAATGGAAAGTTCTTCTCTTCCCCAGTAGAATTGCTCTCTACAAAAATGACTGAGGGTCAGGTACTAAAACCTGTGCAAAAATAAAAAAACAAAAGGAGAAGACAAAGCGAGCCTTGTAGGTGGTGAAATTTTACAAATTTAACTTCATCTTTGATGCTATTGCAATGTTTAATCACTCTCTTTCGGTAGCGAATTTGTGCATAATTTGAAAATATAATATCACATAGCATATCACAAAACAAAGATTCAAAGTGTGGCATTAAATGTTTTTTTTTCTTGTAGAATGGTTTCTACAAGAGTACAAGTTAAAGAACCCCTATTTACCTACCTGTTGGTGCCCACTTATATTAACTGCATAAACTGGTCTCCAACACTAGAGGAGTCTTCAGTTTTTTCATTTTGTTGAATGTTAATTTTTTTGCATAATTTATCAGTGGTGTAATAACTTAGGCCGTAACTTGAGACCACTTGTACATTAGGTCCAAAACTGTTAAGGGACTGGTTTGACCTGGGCCAGTCCATGCGATACCGACCCTTTGTGAACAATTTTGAACAGACATTGGGTGTAAGGAATGCAGCGGCGGTGGCCACGTTACAGTTACCAACTACTACGATATTAGAAATTCATTTTGGCAGGCTGAGGAAGCATGATTTCTTGATATTTGTTTAATAATAAGTCTTGAAATATAGAAGAATATTCTTCAAGATAAAATACATCTTATCTCCAAACACGACAGAAATTGGTTCCAAGGCAGATCCTGCTGTCCTAACCCCTTCCCAGAGTTCTAAGAGGTTTCTAAAACATATGCTTTTCCATTTAAACGGCAGCCTGAAGGCAATGATAATCTTTAAGGCATAACATAAGCCAATGAAATACTAGGAATGCTCTCGTAAATCATCCTTTTTGTGCCAGCCAAAGGTATTGTGCAAGAGAAAGATCTGTATGTCTGAAAGCTTTGTGAGTCACTGCCAAGAAAGCATAGAATTCTTGCAGAAGGACATTTTCAGAAAAAAAAAACATTATTTTATCAAGACTACAATAAAAAATAATATCTCTATGCGTATATGAGCTTGTAATATAGAGTCTGCACTGCCCTCGGGTGTTGCAGGGCTCCTTCGCCCTTAGGAAGGGGCAAGCAGTGCTTTCACTCTCGCTCACGCTCATGGTCTCTTCAGCTATGACAGAAGTGAAGCCCTGGGATATCTAACATCCCAGCACTCTGCTTAACTAAGACTTGGAGAGACCCGATGGAGAGTGAGATGGATGGAATATAAACATTGCATAATTTATATTCACCTAAAGGTGGTAACCCTGTTTATATACAGCAGACACAGAGCTATAGTATGCTGTGCACAGTCAGCTTCTAATTCACTCTCAACCCCCTTTGAACATCTACATCTTGGTAGGGTAAGGGGCATTAATTGGTACATTAGCTGACAGAATGGTTCAAGGAGAAAAAAAAATGTAATAAATAATATTTTAAGGGAAAGGATACACATTGGGATAACATGTCTTACTCTAAAACCAGAATGTCAGAGGCTTTGATGTAATAAGAGCAGTTGAGAGTTTGGCGGAACAGCCTTTCAACAGAAGTTAGCGATTAATATGATTTGCAAATGCAAGCATATGCGTGACAGATATAAACTAATTAAGAAGAAGTCAACTAAGGTATGAGGTCTTACAGCAGACACAAAATATGTTTTGAGTGTGGGTGAACTTACTGACTCTTACCTGCCATGAAACTTTTCTGTGTGCTATATGAGCAATACGGATGCCGAATTGCTGTGTGTGTAATTAGTGGTGGATGAGTGATATATGGGTGTCATGTGATTGATTGCAGCTATAAAACTGATTAATGTCTGTTTTGTGCATTAAATATGGAGTCTGTTTGCTTAGCAATTGCAGTATGCATAATGTGTTTAATTGGTGATGTATAGTGCCGTGTAGTTAATGGATGATATATGGGATTTTCCCCCTTGTTTTTAAAGGTGGAAAATGCCCAGCAATGATGTGTCTATACACATTTCCCAAAGTTTTTTGTCATGCTATTCAGGGTACTTCCACACCATCCCACATTTGGCAGCAAATAATAGATATCTACCTGATTCATGATTCTGCAACAAATGTTGATTTGATATTAAAAACTGCGTGCACATATCTGGGAAGTATACAGGTTAGACCTGGAGTCTCTTGGGTGAAGCACTGGCTCCCCAGGTCTCCAGATCACTTTCTCCTAGCAGGGTAGTGACATGCGGCCATGCCATCTCCCCTCCCATATTCTGCCCACTTTTCTTCTGCCACCGCCCAGTTTCCTCCCATTTAATTCATTCTAGGGCTAGCCCTACTGCTTTGTGTAGCTAGACCTTGCCCCATCAAAACCACCCCCCTGGAAGAGGGAAAGCATCAGGTGATCCAGGTTTGCACATCTCACTAGTCAATTTTCTCTGACAATACCTTGTTCTTCCTCATCTAAAGCAATTGAATTAATACATTCACTAGCCTTCAAAAATTTGGGACACTTAGCTGTTTTCATGGAAGACATGGACATTTCTAGCTGTGCTATTATAATTGCAAAAGGGTTTTCTAATGATCGATGAGCCTTTTAAACTTAAACTTGGATTAGCGAACACAATGTACCATTGGAACACAGGAGTGATGGTAGTGATAAAGAGTCTCTGAACATCTACACTGTATCTCTGATTCTTTTCATGTTTTTTTATGGATTAAAAATGTGCTTTTCTTTCAAAAATGGGGAAACTTCTAAATTTGAAAGTTAACCTTTGGTACTACAGTATTTGACCATATTCCTTACAAAAACCTTCCTGTTTCCTCATTACCATAACATTAGATTCTCTGTGATGCCCATCACTGGTAACCCATCAAGATTTCTTCTTAGTTCACTTTCAGCATCCCAGACTATGTATCCTGTTCTGTCCCTACTGTATTAGGGATTGTGACTTTGATGTATAAACTTTGTGTATTTATGACCTACCTAAGCCTTATTATTTTGGTAGCAGTAGCTGGGGGCATGTTTACCCCGTTTATGTGAAAATATAATGGAAAACCACAGTGTAATGAAAAAAATTGCACATTGAAAAGAATGAGCTATGAAGTTAACTCAGTACAGCACAAGCTCGATAAAAATATTTCAGAGGGATTGAGCTTTTGAAAAATGACTTTTGGTTACAGGTCATCATCTCCTTATTATTGGTAACTATAAAGCATGTAACTGGATGTAAGACATGTTGTCAGTCAGAGAGTACAAAAGGGTTGTAGATCAAAATGTTTTAAAGATATCAGATACCCCAATATAACCGATAAGTTAAAGGGAGCGAATGGGTAAGGAGATTAGTTTTCAATAACATATCACCTACTGTGTCATAAAAAGAAGAGGAGCTCTGGGAACTGATGTGTTTCATTTGTTTTTTGGTGTGTGTCCCCTGTTCAGAATGACAAGGAAAAGATAAGTTACTCTCTTCACAAAGGAAAATGAAGATCAAGAAAATATTTAATTTACCTTTCAGTTGTTTTTGTGCCAGGGTATGATGTATTGCTAGGCAATAAAGGGCTTGATCATTTCATTTTATTACATTTTTGAGATATACATTAACCGCTTGGGGTATATTCCGTTTCTATCATCTCTGTTCCTAATGTAAATATTTTAAGTGTTTTCCCCTCTGCAACTGCACAAGAAGATCTCAAAAAGAGCAAATAGGAAAAAGATGTATGTATTGTTAAAGGAAGGATAACTTTGACACTGGAGTCTCTAGGTGTGAGATACACATTTATCATAAATTGCCTTGCGCTTTTCTACCGAGTCCAAAATGTTACATGGGTAACAATGAGACCTCCCCTACACTTTCTAGCAAGCCAATGGGAAGCCACCTATGTTATTTATATGGTGGAGATTGCCCTGCATTACTTACTACTGCAATGTAAAAGGATAAAATCTGGTTTTCTTCCTTGGTAAAAGGGTAGATGGTCCTTATGTCACCTACATTCTTCTTCCTCCTATGAAAGCTGATAGGATTTATCATTGTCCACTAAAGTAGTAGTAGTATAAACAGGGACATGGTCATGGATGACGGCCCTGGCTCTTTAAGGCCAGCTGGCGGGATACACACAGCCACACACTATGAGACAGCATCAAAAGGTAATCCTGCAGCAGTATCGGTAAGTATTTGGATCTTATTGCCCGCCAAACAGGTGTCTCAGAAGACAAGTCCAGGCCTCAACAGGGAGGATTGATTGTGAAAGAATATGGAGGACTGTTCACAGACCAGAAGTCTTTGGTCTCAGAGAACTGGGAAAGGGGACAGCTTTGGTTTAGTTGTTTACCACCTCCAGAATTTCTGTAGAAAATCTATATAAAAGAGCGCTACTGTATAAATAACATATAGATAATAGTGATTCAATTTCATTTTCTATTTCACAGGTTTGTATTTAAACTTTCTACCACACATAGTAACATCCCTTGAGATTGACACACTTGAAAGCGGAAGATCTGAAACAGTTTAGCAGTAGTTTGTAATATCCTTCTAGATTAGTGTTAAACTTTCAGGAAGATCAGGTGTCATTGTTCATCAATCGATATCAAGAACACTCAATGAAAGTTTCTGTTAAAGCAGAAGTCTCACCATTTTTTAAAATTAGTTTTAAGTATTTAGAATATAAATACTATAATACGTGGTTCCAATATCTTAATTTTCTGGCATGCTTGTTTTAACCTCCCCAGATTGGTCCAAGCTTCATTCTTCCGACTGTCCTAAAGGTAGATATGTTGCTAACTATGAAATTACTCTGGGCTGTATTCAATAAACCATTGTTAAAAACAAAGAATTTCATCCACTGATTGAAGACATCCTTCCTTAATAGTAATATAGAACGTTCAACTCAACGCAACTAATCAGCAGTTCACCTTTTAAAGAGACAGTTCAGTGTCTCTTACATCCTCATTATAGAAAAGTTCATATTAAAATATTCCATGAGTATGCGCTCATCCAAAACAAAAATAAAAAATTAAAAATGCTGACCTGACCTAGAAGTTACATTTTTGGCTGGTCGAAGTAGTCCAATCAGTGGCAGGAAAATGCTCCCATTGAAATCAATGGGAGGACTCTACACATGCATACACGGGTCTGCACACAGGCTTCCATTTTCAGTGCTGGATCTGATTGGAGGTAAGTAAATCACGTGCAGGGAGATGTGTTAGCTGTGGAAAGGGGCAAATATATATAGGGGGATTCTGCAGAACCCCAAAATTTAAAGGGGACCACACATATATCATAGTTGGCGTGTGCCCTTTAATGGATAAACCTGACTGTATATATTCTCTCCTCTCTTAGGAGGATTGTTCATGTATATAATTAACTCCTCCAATGCAAGTCTTTCTTTTCAAAGCATAATCCGTACTAATCCTACCGTCAAGTCCTTTTGTAAGATTATATAACATGTACTCTATGACTTAAGACAAAATAAGGGTTTCATTAATTTAGTCTTTCACTGGCGTACTTTACCTCCTAACAGCCCTCAGTGTTTTCATTTCTAGACTACATCCTACCTTGGTGTGTGACCTTCTCCTTGAAGTGATCTGCTGGCTTATCGCATTATTGATCCTTTGTCCCTTCTGCATCAGTGTGAAGAATTCTCTAATTTCTAGCCCGACACTGCTAATTGTTTTATACTGCAGAAGTGATTTACTTCATGCTGGGAACCTTTTGTGTAAAACTCTACAATCAGTTAAATGAAAAGGTCTCAAATAAGAATAAAGCTTGTAATACTATGATACTGTAGTAAGGTATATTATATATCAAACATTAAATCTAAATTAAGATTTTTGTTTATGTGAGTCTTTAGATGCCAAAATTGCTATTAAATTTATTGGACAGCTGAGAGGGCCATTCCAGACCATTATACCACTAGGTAAGAAAATAATCATGATGCTCATAATCAAACCACATATTGTTTGATTAGTTTACAGACAAATGAGCATTCATGAGTGTTCTTATAAAGTCATGCCTAGGAACGCTCAAATCAGATGGGCAGATTCTCAAGGTCACACAGTCTTGAGCTGACTCACTCATAGCCTACTCTGATTTAATGATCCTTGACAAAACCAGTTGGTGGTTTTTTCACTAGTATAGCACAGTTGCAATTCTTGTCTGAGTACAGCTGACTTACCGTATTTGCTCGATTATAAGACGAGGTTTTTTCCAGAGCAAATGCTATGAAAAATACCCCTCGTCTTATAATCGAGGTCGTCTTCTAATCAGACCTCATTCTGCTTCGGCCGTGCTGCTTACCGGGCTTTGATCACGAGCAGCGTCTCTGCTATTAGCAGCAGGAAACAGGAAGCTTGCACAGTCCTCACATAACTCTACCTCCCCCCTCCTTCCTCTGGGGGCGGGGCCAGAGAAGTTGCTCGCACAGCCGGGCCCCTGCAGAAGTCTGCAAGTGGGAGATCTGCAGTTCAGGTAAGGGGGTGGGGGGTTTGAGCGTGTGTGTATGTGTGATTAATGGAATGAATGAGTATTTAAATGTTTGTGAATGAGTGTGTGTGTGTGTGTGTGATAGCATGGATGTGTAAGGGGGGGGGTAGCATGGCATAGGGAGGCTGTAATCACACTTCTAACATCCCCAGGTTCCAGCATGTACTGGCTGCCTTGGCTTGATAGGAGTGTGATTGCTGTTAGCAGTAGATATATATATATATATATATATGTATATATATATATATCTCCAGAAATGCATTTTAACCCCCTATATGCCCCTCTGTCCCATGATATGCCTTTTAACCCCCTATATGCCCCTCTGCCCCATGATATGCCTTATACCCCTATATGCCACTCTGGTCTCTTTCAACAGAGACATTCATTTTGATATGATTTTATAAAATGTATACCTGTAAAATTCCCAGGTTTGGCTGCTTCCCACCTCCTTGGGGTGCTACTATGATCAGGATGGGGCCCGCAATGTTTATTGGTGTTATTAGCCCCAGTTAGAGTTTAAAGGGATGTGAAGCGCGGGAAGAGTAGGTGGAAATGGACAGGCAGATAATGGGGATGACTGAACTTTGCTCCCCTGCCTATTGCCTATAGATTGAAAATACATACCGTGAGCCCCAGAGAAGCAGTGCTTCACCGAGAGACTTGCAGCCAACCCCAGCAAGTTCCCAGGTATGATAGTAATGTATCCAAGACTCGCCACCAGGCACTGGATTCACTAATCACTTTGTGATTTGTGAGTTTTCTTTTTATTGTTCCAAACGCCTGCGGTCTAGGACGCAGGTGGAATGAAGTCATAATGATGTTATAGGGAGATAATAAGATGCATGTATTTGTTTTTATTTTCTGTTAATTCATCTCACTTAGTAAAAATCTTTAACAATAAAACAGTAGGTAACAGTAATATGTCACTACCATTTTTATCCTTTGAGCAAAGAAATGTGTTTTCCCCAAAAGTGAATTTAGTTCAGTTAAAGTGACATGTTCCTGCAGCATAAACATTTGAAAAAGGACTAACTTGATTAAAATGAACCAAATGTCTGGCTATTTACACTCAGCACAACAGCTGCAAGGCTGAACACTTGTGCTTTATCTTTTTTGAAAGACCTGTTCTCCCGCAGAGCAAGGAACGGGCCAGTGACTGACAAGATTGGATGTAAATGCTGAGATTAACGTCAGCCTCTTTGATGAAACGACTGTGCTCATTCCCATCTCAGCTGGTTCCTCCAAACACACAGTGTCAGTTCATGCCACACGTTCTGGGAATTCAAACTGGCATCTAGAAGCCTGGCTGCTTTGGACTACAGCTCCCATTATCCTCAGCCAGCATTTTGGTTTTTGAATATGATTTCCACGCTACACAACATTTCAACCACACAGTACATTTCTGTAGGAAAAGATAGTCCCATCCTCCTAGATGCTAGTGTAAAGACAATATTCACTCTTAAGGCTAGCCTAGGCCAGCACACAAGGGCCATCAAATGCCTCCATGGCTATTGGTCACCTTTATGGAAAAAACAGAGTGTGTGCATAGCTTGCCAAAGTTCTTGGCAGGTGGTCATATTGAAAAAATCCACTGCAACTTTAAAGAGACACCCTGGAGCCTCATCAACACATAATACTTACAAAGTACTTCAATGTGCGTTCTTCAACCTGTAAATAAATGAAAATTAAGGCACCATTATAAGAATAAACAGCTCAAAGCCCCCTTCTGTGGTATCACTGAGGAAGCTACCTGGGAGAGAGTGCCTGATGATTGGGACTGTGCCACACATGCTAACTGCTTGTATGAAGAGAGAACTGGACCGGTTACAAGACCCTTAGCCACTCTACTCACAACTATGGCGCAGCAGAGAGCCCAATCCCCTAATAGGATTATGAATTGTCAATTTAAACAGGTTACTAATAAAAAATGTATCATGTCAAAAATGTCTAAGAACTACAATAAATTCAGTGAGGAGCCAGAGCTGTGAGCACCTCCTCAACAGTGAATCGATTGATGGTTTTTAATGATCTAGAGAGACTCCTCAACATGTGGAAGTGTTCGGCAGAGAAGGTAGGGAAACATTTAGAGAGCAAGAGGGAACGAGAATGAGAGTGTGAGAGAGTGCAGTGTGAGAGAGTAAATATGGGCAATGAATCTTGTTCCCGAATTAAAAATGCCAATGACAAGGAATAAAATTAATTGCCAAAAATGAATGGACCAAAAATGAACCAAAAAATGTGTGCGTATACAATATTTAATATGAGTAAATAAAACGTTTAAACTATACCAAGCTGGTTATGTCATATAATATGCAATCGATGTTACATTTTTCTGTAATATTACATAAAATGACAGTTGCTCACTGGAGATAGGGGCGCTATAACACAGGGCCTAGATACATACCATATTTCCTCTGTGCACCAGGTATAGTTAATACTATATAAAATACTATACACAATCTTGCAAAAAAAAAAAAAAAAAGCCAGATATGTGATAGTGAGCACTTTGTGCATTCTTAGAGACAAATCATTACAGAGGTCAACAATATAGGCAACATAAGCATCTACCTTAAGATCTGCGCTAGTGCTGGCCCTACAATGAGGTTGTATATTATGTCACTAAACAATTGCATGATGAAGGGGACTCTGTGGATATAACAATCGTAGCCCACCAAGAATCCCAGGGGCACAGAACATGTAAAAAGAAGCTTTGGGGATCCTGCCCCCATTACACCGAATTGGTTTCCGGAGACCACGTCACACTGCTGTTTACATACCAGTCAGCTTTGTAAAACTGTTGCTTTTTTCATTTAGCTCTTTTTGTATCTTTTTGTTTTGAGCACATCTGAATATTATAAAATACTGTAAAATATTCCTTCCCCCTCTTCTCCTTGCAGTAAATTACTCTTCTAATGCACGGTGAAGAGGCATTGTTCATTTAGTAATAAACTCAAGTCAATTAATTCTTGACTTTCACATCTACAGACACAAGTTATCTTTGCTTTGTTGTAATTTCGCCACTTAGGCTGCAACATAATGGGCTGTAATAGCGCTCACATAAAATGAAACGGTACCAAAGGCTTTGCTATGCAGCACACAATGGCTGGGTAACGGTAACAATATGAATATATCTTTATTTATATGTGTGGCAGAATGTTGACACTGCTGAATAAACCACTCTTTGATAGAAATAAATATTTTTTACTACCCGACACTCAAAATATTTCGCTGACTTGTGTTTATTTAAATTTCAGGGAATGAATTGCAGTTATCAAGATGTTAAATCCCAAGCTTCCATTACATATTCTGAAGCTGGGTTAGAAAAATTACATTATAACGAGTCCCTGATGATGGATCGGGACTTCACATATTTCTCAAACTGAAGCGTTAGTCTTGTTTTCGGCAACAAATTCCATAAATGCCGTTTTACTCTACCCATGTGAGACAGCTTTTATATATGTATATTATATATCTGGCTCGCCTCTGGGAATTTACTATAGCTGGCTCTGCAGCATTTTTGCTAGAAGAAAAAGAAGGGTTTTTTCATTCAGTTATTGATATTTATATACTGTCCTTGGTTTAATTGCCAAGCGTTCTACCACAAACCCCACTTATATTTGGTATGTTTTTCCTGAGATCTGAATGTTAAAAAAAAATAACATCACCATTCCTGAAGATATTGTAAAACTAAGCGTCAGTTGGGATCTTCAGATGTCATTAAATCGGAATAGAATATGAGGGTGTCAGTTCTAGCTTGTATGACCGTGGGAATCTGCCCATTTACTCTTGCCCCCTGAGACTGCTGTAACTCGGAGTCAGACCCTGGGCGTTCTTACTATTAGTTTTCTTGATGTCAAAGACATACATCATATTTTTTTTGTTTGATGTCTCTTATTGTGTCTTAATTGAAGCTAGGCTACCTACTTCTCCAGCCTGTACACTGACAGTGAAGATGTATAAAAGGCTGGATCCTCTAAGTCTGCCAATTCTAGTTTTGTCATACCCATTGAATGGCTTTACTGTAAGAATCACTGCATAAATTCCTGGTGCGATATAAATAAAATATAATAGTAATACTAATGAAAATAACACTTCTCCCTCAAATCTGTCTTTGTCTGCAAAAAACCAACTAGATAGCTTCAATTGTACAGCAGCCCGCATCCTACATTTGCTGCCCAATGTCAAATATAGGGGTCCAATTACCCATCCACCGACAGAGACATAATCCACAAATCCATGTTTTAAAACATACATGAAATGTCTTTAAAATCAGACTCACTAATAAGTCAAGTACGTTCTCTCTACTGAATGAAACTTTTAAACACAAATCTCTTCCACTTATTTTTCTTCTTGCCTTTTTATATTTTACATATTTTACATATAAGTCTGAAGGTGCCTACTGATGTGCATTTTTACAAATAGGTAATCTGGTAGTGGCCCTGTGCTAATAGATTTATTTATTTTGCACTTCATACTCAAGGTATAGATCAAATGCACTGATACAGGTTGGTATCGGAATATATGGCGTAACTCTTTGCAACTTGGTTTTTCAGTTTGTAATAAAGTTTGAGAAATTAACCTACATAAAAGCCTATTTTTTCTTGAATTATATTTTGATTAATTTAAATTGACTTTGGGTATTTGAGGGACAGGTTCAGTAAATGTAAAGTGGAAAGAAAGCAAAGGATTTGGTGCGTCTATAAAAAAAGTCATGTCACTTGATTTGAAAAAAAAAATGACTGACTTACCTAGCTTGTATCAACCTGTGCAAACAATGTTTATTGATTTACAAAATAGTTATAGTTTACATTTGAATTAGTTTTTGTTTCACTCTTTCACTTTTCATTAATAAGGTATATTTTCCATGCCTCAATGGCAAATCTGAACAGTTCCCAGGCAGGCTTACCTGGAGCTCTCCCACGTCTTCTTTATATGGGAGCCCAGAGGGGCCATGTATGTGTTGAGGCGGACAGAGGTTATTTTACATCACAAGGGGCAACAGTGTGGACAGAACCAGTCAAAAAATGGCAGAACCAAATATCCCTCCCTCTGCTTTGACCAGAAAGTGTTACCAGAGGACCATCAGCCATGATATATAGAGCTTCTGGTGCAAGCCCAAAGAGTTAGTAGGCTCGTTGAGTTCAATTATTTGCAAGAATTTCTGTAAAATGCTGTCTAAATAATGATATTTTTTATTGCCCATGCACTATTTTTTTTCAGCCTGCCCTACACATTTCTATAATATTGGATGTTGCATTCCTATATATTTCTATATGGCTGGCGACTGACAATGCTTTTCTAATTTTCTAATGCTGGGGAATCTTAGTAGTTCACAGTGAGTTTCTTGTTATTTTGTATGTATATGGAAATTTTCTGGACCACTTCTAGTAGAATAAAACTTGACCACTTTAATATTATTCTCCATTGGAGGTGATTTGCTTCTAATAAACAACATTCTTAAAAATGGGAATATACCAGCAGGTTAGAATTTTTCCTCTAACTTGCCTTGCTGCCAAAGAGCAAAGCAGCTCCTACATGTAGAATGATGATAAAATATTCCATTGAAGTCTGTTGTCATACTGACCCCACAAAAATATAAATAGAATACTTGTATCCATATAGCTATCTCTATATCTAGGGATATTTACAAAAAATAAACATCCAACGTATAGCTCCCTATCTACAGAAGCTGTCATATTGAAAACATCCTACTAATTGGAGTTTCTACAAAAGCTAAACAGCAGAACCTGAAATGAAAAAGCCCCCTGCCGCTATATAGTATGCCACCCATAATTTTCTTAAACAAACTACATTAATTGGTAGACCATTGTGATACCATCACTTGCAGTAATTATACTCATGGTATATTATTACATGCTAATTAGAGGGACACTAACCAATAGTTTGTGTGTTACCATTAGCTTTGTAATACAGGAGATTAAATGCATGACCAAACATGCAGAATGGTATAAAACATACTGTTGTTATAATATACGGTACCTATCTATCTATCTATCTCTCATCTACACACTATATGGACAAAAGTATTGGGACACCTGACCAACAGGGACTTTTATGACATCATATTCTAAATAAATAGACATTAATATGTAGTTAGCCCCCCTTTTTGCAGATATAGCAGCTTCCACTCTTCTGGGAAGGCTTTCCTCAAGATTTTGGAGAGTTTCTGTGGGAATTTGTGCCCATTCATCCAGTAGAGCATTTGTGAGGTCAGCCACTGATGTAGCACAAGAAAGCCTGGCTTGCAATCTCCATTCCAGTTCATCCAAAAGGATTTTGAACTCTTCAGTTATGGAATCAGCAGAGCGTTGGTGATTTTTCTGCACCATGCGCCTCAGCACTCAGTGACCCCGCTCTGTGACTTTACCTGGTCTTCTGCTTCATGGCTGTTCCTAAATGCTTCCGGTTTCTTATAATACCACTTACAGCTGAGCATGGAATATCTAGCAAGGATGAAATTTCTTGAGCTGACTTATTGCAAAGGTGGCATCCTTTTTTTTACACAAATGTTTGTGAATGCAGACTGCACGGCTAGGTGCTGGATTTTATCCACCTGTGGCAATGGGTCTGACTGAAACACCTGAATTCAATAATTAAGAGGTGTGTCCTCTTATCCATACCATATGGTATATACACTATATATTATAATATATGTGAATATAAGGATGTGACTGCAAAATGATCTCAAGATTATCCTTGTAAAGTTTCCAGTGTATGTACGGTTTATGCCAACCATATTTGTAACATCTTATCATTATTCTTCTCAGACTAGAATATAGTTAATTAATTATGAACTCAGCAGGCTTTGCTTTATGAAATGAGGATTCAAACCATCCCTTTGACTAACTCCTCTACAGATTAATATTTTTCCCCCAGCAGGTCTCAATGGAAGGGCTTGGAAAGATTACAATATCAGATCTGTATGCAGATGAGAAATATAAACAGATTATTGTGCTTCAGTGGGTGTAATGTATTTCATTTTAAATTATATGAGCTAACCCTTAATAATCCTTAGGATAATTTCATCTGGCACCTTGGGCACTGCATTATTCATGCTAATAATTAGAAATGAAATGACAGTCTCATAGAACAAAGGAACATGTCTAACTTCCAATTTGAACGTCTATTCCACACATTTAGTAATATCCGTACTTATGCTTAGCCAAGGAAACACTAAAATAATGTTTTTTTGTTCATATTCTTTATAAAGAAAGAAAGAAATATATGCAATACACCAAATGGCTTCCTTAAATCCAAAACAATACAGATACATAAAATGATGGAAAGTGTAAAAAAGAACATTTTCATTGTGCACCATAAGTCTAAAACAGGAATAGATAACAGATAACATGAATAAAAATATGTGGCCCATGGAACAGCGCATCTAGATGGAGGGACATTGGTTAGAGGACTGTAGATATAGGTCCCTCCATTTTGTAATGGTCACATTACACCACCCTCCCTTTTATTAGTATGATGTAAAGGGTTTTTTCTCCTCAGTGTCACAGTGGTCAGTGTAAGGTGGGGTGGAATAATGGTTGGTTAATAGGAAATAGAGTGCTTTATGGTTTATGTTGGTGGTTTCGAGCTGGTCTGTGGCTTGGAACCATGTGAGGGAAAGGTGCATCTCAGTACACTCTTTCCTGGTTCGTTGTGTTGTTGGGGATGTTGTGGTGTTATATGTAAGGGAAGGGGAGTGTCATCGTCAGTGGGTAGTTGGAAATAAATGGGGGAATGTATGTATTGTGTTTGGTGGTAATTCTGACAATGACTATATTGTGTTAACCATTGGTTGGTCGGTTTCTTTCCCATACATATTAAATCTGTGGCCTATTTTTACCCAACAGCCAGTGTTTTATTTCAATGGAGGTTGTGATTTATGAGAAACCAAGCCCATGAAATTGACAAGGCCCCGTTATGTACTGTATTGCTGACACTGATATTATTATGGCCATTATTGAAGTCTCCTGTTGAAAATCATCTTGTTTGTTAGGGAAAAGAAGATTAACACCAGGACATAGGTTATTCCTGTTTTAGACTTTTGCATTAGTATTATAATATTAGCATTATAAAGTATTATATTTGGTACAAGAACATAATTCTTGAACTTGTGTAAACGTTTCGGCAAATAAACAGGACTTTTTATTTAGAGCACAGAAGATGCTCATTGATAACTTCCTAATCTCTAGCAAAATAACAGTAAACTGTTTTGCTGAATTAATGGTATATCTGATAACACAAACTTGGGGAATGTTTTAGACAGTACCTTAGCTTATGATTGTACATGGTGTTGGCTTTTCTTGGTGGCCTCCTCTCTGAATGATGTGTCTTCTATTGCATTATATAATATGTTTAATAAGGCATGGCAGTTGAAAGAGAGGTTGCCTGATTACACTGAATGTTTAGACACCATTTTTCTTGGCTTAGCAACTGACTGAAATACTTTAAAATTCAAAAGTACCGTATTTGCTCGATTATAAGACGACCCTGATTATAAGACGACCCCCCAAAATCTGAATATTAACTTAGGAAAAAAAGAAAAAGCCTGAATATAAGACGACCCTAAAGGAAAAAAGTTTTACCAGTAAATGTTAATTCATGTAAACTATTTTTTTTAATAAAAGCTATGATTGAGAAAAATATTTTTTTAATTAATATTTTAATTTAATATAATTTTTTGTTTTTATTTCTTGTATTTTCCAACCTGTCCCCCAGTTACGCACATCTGCCCCCAGGCTTGCCACACCAATATGGCACTGTGGCCCATGATATGCCTTTTAACCTTCTATATGCCACTGTGCCCCATGGTATGCCTTTTGACCCCCTATGTGCCACTCTGCCTCCAGAAATGCCTTATACCCCTATATCCCATTCTGGCATTTAGGGGGTTAAAATGCATATTATGGGGCAGAGTGGCATATAGGGAGGTATAAGGCATTCCAGGAGGCAGAGTGGCATTAAGGGAGTTAAAAGGCATTGTATAGAGCACTCTGCCTCCAGAAATGCCTTATACCCCTATATGCCACTCTGGCATTTAGGGGGTTAAAAGGCATATTATGGGGCAGAGTGGCATATAGGGAGGTATAAGGCATTTCAGGAGGCAGAGTGCTCTATTAAATGCCCCCTTAACGCCACTCTGCCTCCTGAAATGCCTTATACCTCCCTATATGCCACTCTGCCCCATAATATGCCTTTTAACCCCCTAAGTGCCAGAGTGGCATATAGGGGTGTAAGGCATTCCAGAAATGCCCTACACACACACACACACACACACACACACACACACACACACACACACACACACACACACTTACTTACTTACCGGTGCTTCCAATTTCCTGCTGTATTGCCGGGGCAGCGGGTTGACGTCTCATTCCGCGGCAGCCGGAAGGAGGTGGAGTTGGCAGCGGGGGTTTGTATGCGTCCGTCGCAAATACCTTCCCCGGCTGTCAGAGATCAGGAACTCTGGAATTCTGATCGCTGACAGTCGGGGAAGGTATTTGCGACGGACGCATACAAACCCCCGCTGCCAACTTCACCTCCGGAAGCACCGGTAAGTGTGTGGGGAGGGGGGGGGGCGACGACAGGAGGATCCAGGTCCCCTGCAGCGGTGCGGGGGATCTGGATCTTAGTCTCCTAATCAGACCTCTATTTGAGGTCTGATTAGAAGACGACCCCGATTATAAGACGAGGGGTATTTTTCAGAGCATTTGCTCTGAAAAAAACCTCGTCTTATAATCGAGCAAATACGGTATTAAAGACCAACTCGACTCTAAGTCAGGTGCCTTAGTACGAGTTCTCACTGACTGTAGTGTGTAGTGAATACTGTACTTTAATGATGCTCATTTATAAACGGAAGGTATATTGTGATTACAGCGCCAGTCTAAGGCCTAATTTGTGTTTCCGAGATGATAATCTCTCACTGTACCACATCTGTACTTGACCCAACTTGTTCATTATAAATAAGTCATTATAAGCATAACAAAGGATGTCATTTAATTAGCTTAATGAAACGGATCCAGCAGAGATCACAGTGCGAGCTGTCGAGCCAAAGTAACAAGCACAGAATAGGATTTGGTTGAAGCCAAAAGAAATACGTACACAAAGATCTGTAAACGAAAACACCCCATTTTTAAAAAGAAGCTAAAGTATCTTTTAAAAATCTAAGTTTTCAAGTCAATGACCGATATCACACAGGTGACTAACCATGAAGATAAGCTTCACTGATTGATTGCAGTTGAATATAGGTTTATAAACTTTTATTACTAGACAAAATTTACACACATTTGGAAGATATTTTTTTTGATATGGCCATTTTCTGTTAACATAGATAATATTTAATCCTATAATTAGAGCTATACGTTATTATAGGAAATACTTTCCTCCGTAAGAGGTTTTAAAACATGACTGGCTGTTCATATATAAGGGAGATGCATACTTTTAACAGGGCAACTAATTTAATATTGTCCTGTACGGACCTCACAGAACTGAAACATGCAGCTCCAGAGAATGTTTTGTGTATGGTAATCACTTGAAAGGAACCTTTTATGGTACATATTCCATGAAAGGTGTAACTAACCAAAGCATGACAAACCAAACATTAATAACTACCCTTCTTGCTTGACCTGTAAACGATGCTGTGCCTACCGGCAACTAGGTCTCACACAGGCTACACTCCATTGAGCTTCGAAAATGCCTGTTTTATCTCTCCCGGCTTTGCCTGTATTCCTCTAGGTCAAAACGCAATTATATTGATCTATGCAGACAATCTTTACTATACATTTTCTCGGAAGTCTGCATTGTTTCTGTAATACTGCTGCCGATGTAACAAATGACAATAAATACCCGTATTCTCCAACTTTTACCCTGTGGTCCCATGGGTTATATGCTGTGATGTGGAGACCAGTCCTGCCTATAGTTCTGGGATGGAAGTTAGATAATTAATTATTTCGTAAAAGTCTTTCCATTTCCTAGCAGAATGAAGAAATAAATAGTCTGACTATGGGACC
Source organism: Spea bombifrons (assembly GCF_027358695.1). Classification (NCBI taxonomy): domain Eukaryota; kingdom Metazoa; phylum Chordata; class Amphibia; order Anura; family Pelobatidae; genus Spea; species Spea bombifrons. The sequence continues at coordinate 92,312,888 of NC_071089.1, read as the reverse complement.
CTTAAAGCAGGGGTTTCTGAGAGGGTCCATTTACTGTACATTGCTTACCTGACATCATAGACATTTAGAATTTTTATCTCCCAATATCTTCCAAATAAAATACTTTGTTTTATGATTTGATGCATCAGTTATTGACATAGATCCATACCTGAACATTATATTAACTTAATTTGCTACATATTAAAGTATTTGCCATATAATACAATTTACAATGATTCCTATAATTAGACACAGTGTCCTAAATCCTTGATTTTGCTCATCAGGATTGCAGAGGGGGAATCTACTAACGTTTTGTCTGTTTTGCAATGAGTGGGAATGGGATGCGCTCCATAAAATATTCAAAACAGCAAGAAAAAAAAAACCAAGCTCAACAGAGTAGGTAGAGCAGATAGAAGTATTAGCCTATACCAAATATAGATAATGGTCTTTTTTGACCAAATATAAACGTGTGGAGTACCTAAAACAGAAGATCAATATTTCAAAGCTATATGCTTTTTTACTTTATACAAGACTCTTTACGAATGCCAAACAGGAGAGCGGAGCTGTCTGTCTCTGTTGAAAGCTTAAAGCCGGCACACAATCCCCATCCTCCTGGGAGCTAATTAGTGCTGTAACACTTGCTAAGAAATTAGAAATCTCCTGCTACAATACACGTTATAATTTCTATCAAAATAAAAGCTGCTAGGAAAGTACGTAGCCATATTTCACTTCTTAGAAGTGCCTTGTTTTAAATGGCAAGGGATTTTTCAGATATTCATTTTAACAATGTCAAAGACCTAAAAATATTGTAACACAAAACAGACAGAACTCACTCATTTCGGTTAAATTATAGGTGTGCCTACAGAGTAAGGAAACAACTAGTTCCATGGTATTAAAACTGATTTTTTAAAAATATTGCAATATTAGTAATGCTTTTTTTTCATTTCACTTACACAACAGTTAGACTACAAGGGATCCGCTATTGCATGAAATATACTGTACCATTAATTGCACGCTCTAGTATGCCAAGCAGATCGTCGTGTTCTTGTACCAAATATAATACTTTCTAATTCTAATATTATATTACTGTTAAACATATCGTTAAAATACATCCAAGAGAGGGGTTAGGGTCAGGATCACAATTGAAATATCATAAATCATAAGGCAGAATGTTTTCAGTGACTTGGAAAATTGTATTGCTTGATGCTTCATAAAATGTAGCAGTCGAATTAAATCTAAGATATTTTAAACCTTAAAAAAATGCTAATATTTGATATTAACTACTTGCTTATAACAAATTACTATATCCAATAAATATTTGAATGCCCACATTTTTGATGTTTTTTTTTCTTAGTGAGACTGTCACAGTCTATATCAGGGTCCACGACAATGTTGGTTTGTATAATAGGATTTTTTCCAATTTACCCCTCTCTACAATTTTTGTTGAAAAGCATGTTTTAATCAATGCCACTGGAGTGGGAATAAACTGACCCTGCAGTTCAGCGCACAGGGACATTATCCTGTAAAATATTGTTATCTATGTACTAAATTACACCTCATAGAAGATCGAGTCATAGAATATTTTGTCCTGTAATATTTTTTTAATGAATGTAAGGGAAGAAAAAGACTGGTTGATAAAATATTATATTATAAAGTTTAGCTATGTCATGCTAACAATATATGGGAACCTTGACACACAATCGCATACATCATTTTGTATAGACTGAGATAATCACATTGGTTAGGGACAGATCCATGTAATAGAGTCAGGATAACATATAATATGTAGTTGTCAGTATAGATTACCCTTAAGCAAGCTTATTCCAGTGCTCCACAGTCAGAGAATTAAAGGATGAACAAGAAAGATATGGAGAAAGAAATAGGAGAGAGAATGGGGATCTCAGACCCGTTGGGAATAGTCGCATAGTATTGGAAAAGCAGCTGAGAAATCAGTACTGTTATGAAAAGGTATCTGAATTTGTGTTGACTCCTTAACCACTTCATGACTTCATGTGACCGGAGCTTTTTGCCATCTTTAGCATATCTTTGTTCAACCATGGCTCCCCTTTTCCATATTTAGCTTACCCACACCCATCATATTGTTTTTTCAAGAACAGATTGGGCTTTATCCTAATACCACTTGGAATATCTTCCACATTCATGTTTGTTTTTTTATATATTCTACAGTATTGTTGTCTTATTTTTGAACATTGGATTGGGACAATAAAGATTTTTTTAAATGAATATTTGTAATGGGAGGGGCAACAGGTGTTAGGGCAAATATTTTTTAAAAAAATCCCCAATTCTTTTATTCGATATTGTTTTTATTCTTTTTATTTTCACACTTTTTTTTACAAGAATCTCTCTTGGAACTGCATGGTACCTTATGATGTCATGGTGACATCACTGGAATCTTTATTTATCATTTAAAAATCTTATCTCATTTTTATTTTTTACATTATTTTTAAAATATTTTTTGAAGCGGAAGAAACACGGTTTCTCCGTCTATTTAACTTTGATCACCACTGAATGATCACTAAGCAGAGCTCCATTGACCTGTACCTGTGATAAGCTTGCAGGTGAGGCTCATCAGAAGTCTCAGGAGGATCTGGATAGACCCTCTGGGAACCTTTTTACCTTTAATGTTGTTTTAGAGAATGCTGGAACTTCTGTTACTGATTGAGGTAGCTATTCTGATGTAATTGCTGCTGACAGGGGAGACCTCAGGCTGTCTGTCCTCCCATGTCTCCATTTCTCCGCCAGTGAAAAACCATAGGGCGTACTATTATGTCCTTGGTCACCGTTAATCTAAAATGCGTCTCTGTTGCCTCCATTTCTCTTTCTCGTGTCTCGTGCTTGGTTTCTTGTGCCACCATATTCATGCCCTCTACAAGTTTCAACATCGCCTAAACTTTACCCCATTTGGTGTATTTGTATATTTATTATTGTATTAAATTGCCATTTTATTGCATCTACCTGCCTCTTTTGTGTTGTATTGTACTATAGCAGTATCATCTTACCGTATTTTCCTTTTAAGCACTTAAGAGTAATGGGAACAACTCTCTCTGGTAATCATAGCTGTTTTTTTCTGGCTTTTTCTCTCTCTCTAATAATTTTTTTATATTGGCACATGCCTATACCACATCAAAAATATTTATTTGGTCAGATCAGGTCGGCAAACAGCTGTGCTCTGACTTTATTATGATGGTATGTGTTTGTAAGCAGGGTTTAGGATATTGCCTTTAGAAAGGGAGCATTAAATGGGTATCTCTTAGAGTAGATGGACAAGAGATGTGCGACAGAGATGGTAGTGTTTGGGCATGATGGTCAGTGTAGGTCTGGCAGTCTATATGAGATTGTGTGTGTATATAGTAATGTCATTGTGTGTACGTGCGAGTGTCAGGGTGACCACATCAGCCATGTTTTCCAGGACACTTATACGTTTTTCAGATTTATGACCAACACAGGTAAATTGCTACCCTGCAGTATGGGGGATGTACAGACTCATGGAAGGGAATCAATTAGTCAATTATACATCCCCCATACTGCAGGGTAGAGCCCTGCGCGGGACTGTTTTTTTTAATCCAGCTGAATTTCTGACCATTACCGCCCGCTCCCGCAACGTGTGTGTTACGCTCCCGCAACATATGTGTCCAATCCCGCCCGATCCCACAACATATGTGTCCAATCCCTCCCACCCCCTTACCTAAACTGCAGATTTCCCACACAGTCCCGCAAGGCTGCCCTCGAGTTGCTCCCTCACAGCATCTCCTCTCTTGCTCCGCCCAGGAACACAGCTGAGTCACTTAATGTGACGTCACTTCCCGTGACTCTGCTGGGTTCCTGGGGCGGAGCAAGAGAAGAGATGCTGTGAGGGAGCGGCGCGAAGGCAGCCTTGCGGGACTGTACAGGATTACCGGGACCCACAGGTACAGTGCCTGACTGCCCGCTCCCGTCCGCAACAACCGAAAAACTGCTTGCACCCGCAAGTTTTTTGATGCAGTCCTTTACTGCAGGGCAGCATTTTATCTGGGCTGGTCAGCAATATGTAAAAACATGCCCTGGAAAGCATGGCTAATGTGGTCACCCTAACAAGTGTGCATGTTTGCGCCATGAAACATTTGCATATTTCAATTTGTATATTTTTTGTAAGATAATGTATGTCTGTGGATTTCAATAAACTGCAGATTTTTGTGTTCACGCTTTTTAAACAAGTATAAAAATCTTAGTGATTTGGCAACATATGTAGATGTAGATCATTTTCTATTTAAAATGTGTGCATCATATGCAAATGATAGGTCCAGTTTAAATAGTAGACAGCAGCAGTTTTGTAGCTACGTGTGGTGTTTTCGCTTCATCTTAGATACTTTATTCAGTGTCTGTAATAGCACTAAATCCAAAATCTGACTAAAATGAATTAAAATTCCATTTGTGTTTTACTGCACCTACCAGACAACTGGGTGTTCAATGTACTGATTATCAATCTGGAACTGCCTACATTCCCAATATATGCATTATATAAGAATGTAAGATTAACCCACGGAGCGCCACAGACATGTGCAGGCATAGCACAGAATTAGTATTATTATTAGTATGCTTTACATATGAATATAATAATTCACTATGTCTGTCTATGTTCCTGATACTGAGCACTGATCAATTCATGTGTAATGACTTAAACTGCAGCAAATAGTGATAGCATTGCCAGATGAGGTAGACTGTAACTCACAATAGGCTCAGCCAGTCCCCAACTGTTCCTACCACTGCAGATCGTTGATTAAAAAGGAATTCAGCAACAGAAAAACAATGTCTGATAGGAAAACCTAAGTATTGCTGGCTATAGTCATTTTTGATATATATATATATATATATATATATATATATGATATCATATATATATATGATATATATATATATAGATATAGATATATATATATCTATATCTATATATATATATATATATATAGGATTTTTTTTCACTATCCTCTGTGTAAAAGTAATTACACAATAAAGAAAAAGCAAGTACCAAATACTAACATGTTTAATTTTTAACCCTTTGACCGGGTAGCCAAGCTTGCATCTGGCCAAGCTGGATGGGAGTTGTAATCCACAGCAGCTGAAGCTCCAGATGTTGTCTGGTGCTTATTCTCCAGGTAAGAGGAGTTAGACAGCAGAGCTCTGCAGACTGCACAAGGAATGAAGAGGTTAACCAGCTCTGAGCTGCAGAGCTCCTAGAATAATCAGTAGCATGAATACTCAGGTTCCCTTACATCACTGCCCTCATCTCACTACCACAAGACTCAGTGCTGGGCTGGAGAGGGGCCAGCAGTGGCTTGTTCCTGGGATCTCTAATGCCTTGAATGAGCTTTAGTACAGGATCTGCTATCTCACACTCATCTGGCACACATCTGCAAGCACATCCAGCCCAGTGGTCCAGAGGAGGAGAGGCAAGCATCAGCTCTTCCTATAGCCCACAGGTTACCCAGGAATTCCATCATGCGCTTGGTAATGTATATCTTTCCCTAAATAAGACACTTTGGAGATTTTCATTAACTGAATTAAGAAAATGTCAAGGGTGGCTCCTGGGAGCTGGCTGCTTCTTGTCTAAGTTGTCAGCAGATAACACATAGGTGTAGGTATAGGTATTCCTAATGGAGCTTGCTGTACTAGTGATATGCATGCATGGTCTGGGAGTTAAATGCTAGTATTTATCCTTATGTATTAGCAGATCAGTGGAGGGGAAGCAGGTAATGTGGCTGATTTCACAGCTGAAATGTGTTCAGCTGTAGATGTGGGGACAGGGTGTAAAATGTCTTACAGGTATGATGCTGTTTATTTTCTATAAAGCACTGTGATGGAGTTCAGTTCATCCCAGGTACCCTGACAATCCTACCACAAGTAGGGCAGTTTGTATTCTGGCCAGCTGCTTTCAATAGGAGGCAAGTGTGAAAATAGATTAAATATGCATGGTGGAGGGATAACTGTTTTGTTTCTTCTGGAAGCTGTAAAAATTTGCCTTTTTGTATCAACAGTGTGTTTCAATTAAAATGTAAAACAATCCAGACCAATACTATATATATATATATATATATATTATATATAATATATATATAGTAATGTGAGTAATATATATATATATATATGTATAAATAAATTATACCTAATGATACTGTGTGTATAGTATAATTACAAATTACAATTGATTAATGGCCATTCATATATGTTATCTGGGATGGTTAAACAGTTCGCTTTTTTAGTGGAACAAGAAAACATAAATCATGTCTATTTTTAATGTTCTGCTCTTTGACAAAGATTGATGAGGGCTAAATTATTTGATCCATTACTTTTACTTTTTTTTGTATTTATTTACACAGTATTTTCCAGAAACCATGTCTATAGAGAAGTGAAAAATGTTTGTAGAAGAAAGTGGTACTTAGACTATGCCACATAAATAGACCGGATAGATTATATTTTTCGCAAATTAGATAAAGTAAAACAATACAGATATTCACATACTTTATGAAATAATAATAATGGAAACCCTTCAGTCTATATGGAGACATAATAACCCTTAAGAACAGAAAGGTCTTGGGTTATGACACTTCAAAGGTTTGCCAAGAGACACTTCATTGATCATTGACACCACTCAGTGCTGCAAGTATTCAATTTATTTCTGTTGGACTTTTTGGCATGCCAGTTCCTTCTGTCAGGTAGAAAGCAAACATCATCTTTTAAGCTTTATATCATTGTTGTTAAGCCAATGGGCCATTATCCAGATACAGTCCTCCAGCCTCAAAGCAAAGGGTTTTGTGGTTATGAGATTGATTTATTGGTGTGCCCTCACATCTTATAATTCATATTGGTATGCAACACTTCACAGCTGTCACATGGCACGTATCTAGAAAAATCACTCTATTTTGAGGTGCTCATTATCTGTGTGCAATTAGTAAAGCTTTCTGTTGAAAACTCAATTTAATTTAGAGTGGCAATGAACAAAATCAAGAGAATGTTAAAGGCAGCGTAGATGGCTATTAATAAGGAATTAGATGGCTACACACACAGTCAAAGAGACGGAACAGAGCTTAAGAGCAAGAGCTAAGCCACGTCAAGGAACAGCTGAAGAGCCACAGTAAACTGGGAGTAAAAATATAGGGTAGATAACAGAAAAGATAAGAGGAAGTGTGAAGATTAATAAAAAATCAGATCTAATGTCAGGAAATGGAAGTTTTGGAAGTGCCTTGGCTATGCCAGGTAGTCTACTTTCAGTAATGCTAGATCTAGGCACACAAGATACATGAATGATCTGGTAACAGTCACATATACCGCACTGTATACCTGGCTAATGAGGCAATTGCCCATTTGTTTTTCATTGGTGGTAGAATATAAGATTTCTAGGGGTACCTTGGTTGTAAATACAGCTGAGAATAATGAGCTTTGAGAATAATTCTGTGGATACCCATTTCCACTTTTATTTAAAATGTAAGTTCATATTAGCAGGGGCCTCTTTTTTCATTTTTTTTAAAGAAAAATATAGGTAAAGGTAGCTTAATTTCTGTTACTGTACTTGATTTTTTTCACTATACTATCCTGTGTATCCCATTAAAGATGCAGAGATCTGGGCATAGAAATCCAAACCATTCACATGGATTTAAATAATAAATAATTGCACGTTATGTTAATCTCTTACAGTATATCTATAACCAATATTCTGGTTGCGTTTAAGAAAAAATCTTTTTCTTCCCTCGCTCAAGCTCTGCCCTCCTCCACAGGAGACTAGACTTATATTTTCAACCAACAAAGAGCTATACTTTCTTTATTCTGTTTTCCGCAAGATATTCTTAATGACAGTGAATCTGGGAGATCACTTTTACAGCGCTGGTTTGACAACCCTTAGTGAAAAGTGTTGAAAAATAATGATCCGACAAGATGCTCAGAGACTGCTGTAAACTTAATATTTTATGTCCTTTTTTCATCGCTTCCATTACTATTTATTCATAAAACATCAGTATATTTTGCTTAGCATTAATTCAAAGGTATGATACAGAGATGCATATCAGCAGCAGTCTACTAGAGAAAAATGGTAATTAAACTTTGATGCTGTTGAATCTTACCCTGGTCATGTTGCCTTAAAAAGCAATGTTTTCAAAGTGTTGGCAACAGAAAAGATTCCAGTTCACAATGTGAGGTTCATTAAACTTTTAGAACATTTGTTTACCATCGAACACTTTGTTTCTCACTGAAAGCAAATTGTACTTCAGGTGCTGAGAGAATGGAGAAAGAACATTCCATTGCGAGTAGGCCTTCTAATCTCTGAAAAAAACATTCTTACTTTAAATTCAACATTGAGCAAGTTTGAGATTCATATCGAATTATTTGATTCTGAATGCTTGTACATTAAGTATACAGAAGATTAGAGTATTTAGAAGAATATCCAGGCAATGGTTCACATCTGAACACAACTCTTGATAAAAAAATGCTGTCTTCTCACTCTTGGCACACAACATGTCCCGATGTGGCACCAATAAAATCCCCTTTCTTTGGTCTAACATAAGGGTTACCATAGTAGGGATGTGCAGAATGGTCTCATTGAACAGCAGAAGCTTTTGAACACAAATCCTGAACTTTGTTTTGTAGAACAGCGAAGAGCAGCTTGCTATCAAGCTCCGGCTGCTCCTTATATATCATAGTCCTTTAGATGGCTTGATTGTACATAAGTATGTAATAGGTTAATAACCGTACCCTACTTGTGTTCAATTTTTCAATTCCAAATCATGGAATTAGATTCCTTAACAAATCTTTCTTGTATGCATAACATTATGGGGGAGTAGGTATATGATATACAGTAATAATTACCTCTATAAAAAAAACATTATTGTGCAGTTTATATGCTCTTCTTTCTTCGGTGACAAACAGAAATGACTGCTTTCAGTCTAAATTTATTTAGTAGATGTTTTATGAGGAACAAATCAAAGTTGAAATCTTTCTTGTTCCCAAGTCCTGGAGAGTATTTACAATTCAAAGTTGCACATTGATGCAGAGAGAAGAAAATATAAGTGAACATTAGAATTTATACACAGCTGCATGACGATTTTATGTTTGAGGAGGCAGACGTTTTTGATGGTTTTGCTTTGTTTGCAGATGTTTTCGAGATGGTTATTCAATGACTATCCTGCTCTGTAGGAGACTGTACAATGGTATACTTCCTTCTTGCGGTACAGAATGATGAGTAAACCAGGAATTAGACGAGAGGTCACAGGCGGTAGAGAGAGCTGTAGGGAGGAAACAGCTCAGCTTTTAAAAAATGGATTTCCAAACTAGACAGAAAAGTTAACTTGGAATTCAGTGTTAAGGGTTAATGTTTAAAAACCTATCCCAATCAGGGCCTGATTGTGTTATGATTGAGAGAATCCTGAAATTATTGCTCCAAGCCTGCCTTCCCATAATAAAGGCAAGCAATGTCATGTGATCCCAACCTAGACTAATGAATACCCGCAAACAGGTAAGCTGATCAAGGGGTTGTGTGTGTGTGTATGTCCGTGGATAAGAATGGCATGTCTGTGGCTGTGTGTCGTGTGTTTGAGATGTCTGATGTTTATGTTGTGTGTTATCTGAGACTACTGCATGCATTCGTTAGGATGAGTATTTAAATGCACAGTGGTGTGACCATGGTTAAGAATAGTCTCTGTGTGTGTGTGAGAATACTATAGGAGTTATGGCTGAGTGTTGGTGTGGCTGGAAGTGGTCAGTATGAGAGTAGTATGTGTGTTTGAATGGACACCGGTGTGGCTGAGACAGGGTTCAGAGTGTTATGTGTCTGAGAGCAGTGTGCAGAGAGTGTAATCCGTGTTGCTGAGCTGTGTGATGTGTATGCTTGTGTGGGTATCTCTTAGTAGAGAATACTGTGTGTGTTATGTGTGTATGTGAGGCTGGCAGATAGTGGTCAGTATGACTGGATGTCTGTGGGGCTTAGAGTACTGAGTTTTCACAGTTGGTTTCTTGCAGTTTAAGAAAAGACAGGTGAGCCCAAATATTTTAGCGGAATAGTGCTGTGTGCCAAAACAATTTGTTTCCATGGTGATTGCACCACATTTTACAAATTGCTCCAGTATCATCATGAGGTCAGTCTTATCTATATATTGACTATATCTGCTGCTTCCCAAATCCCCTCAGTGTCCTCTTTGGGACTTTTGTTTATAAGAGGTTCCTAGCCTGCTGTTGATTTGCGTATAAATGCTGGGTGGTAGCAGACTAGTATATACAGAGGCAGAAGGAGTGAATTGAAGTACATTTGGGTAAATATGCCACAAAATGATAACCCAGAGCAGAAGTAAACCAAGACATTTTTTAAAACCTGACAGCCCAGATCCAATCTGGAAAATGTCTACTGAGATGAAGGAATTGCAGTCACAGGAGGAAAAATGAAGGTGTATTGGGGTAAAACAAATCCATTTCAAGTAAAGGAAAAATATGCAAATAAAGTGCCATTTCATATGATAATTTCTATGTTGGATTTTGTTTGATGGATTTCTGTTCAACCTGAGGATATTTTCCTTATTTTATTATGTATGTTCTATGCACTTTATACCTGTATCGTATCTGAAAATCTCTCTTTGCTTAACACAGCCCAGGGCGACAGACTGTACAAAGCATCGATTATTGTCTTAGTATAATGGATTTTTCAGATGCGTCAGGTAATGGAATTCATGGCCTACATCTTTATGCTTGCATTCAAGAACTGATGGTCTGGAATTTAAATATATTTAACTAACAGCAATGCCATGATAAAATATTTCATATGATACCATGATGGACCTAAGCAAAGCAAAAACATTGGCATTCTATGTATTACACGACTAGTGCCAGCTGATGCCTCTATCTTTTTCATTTTTAAAAAGACCAGGTATATGTTATCCTATACAATGCATAGGCAGGCTCTGTTACCCTAGCAGAATATTGTCAAGCTATTCCTGGTTACACATAATGGGCGCTGTAGGCTATTGTGGCTGCGGTGAACAAGGTTAAATGTTTTCATTGTTGAATGCTTAGCCCAGTGGTCATGCGGGGGAGACTGTCTTGCTTAAAGTGAGATGATTGAGAGATAAGCTGTAGGGGCAACAACCCACCATGCTTTCCTGGTACTGTACCCCAGAGCCTAAGAACGCCACCTGTAATTCTCCGCAGCCATGCTTTTATTGAACTTGCATTATTGGCTTTGAATTTGAACTTTCTTAAGGTCAAACAGAATTTGCCATAATAGGGCTTCCATACTTACTTCTCCCCACTACACAGCTTATTCTCAGCTGTATGATTAAATCATTATAATTAAATAAAACCACTGAGATGTGATGACTTCACAACTAAAGCTGAAAATTTGAATCCAAAAAGAATTCAAAGTATTTTAACACCACTACAAAATAATTAGCCCCATCATGCTAAAAACTAGTTATATTACACAGTGATTCCCATGCAAAAATTCCAAACTGAATGAGGCCAACGAAAAGTAGAAAGGCACCAACTTGGCAGAGAGTACATAAAACCCATGTAGTTAGAGGACTTATTCTGGTCAAGTTAATACTTTTTCCCCATAGTTTTCTTGTGCATTTCTAGTTAGTAGCTTGATGGTGCTGTATAGATAGAAGATAATAATAATAACATTAATAGTAATTTATCTGGGAAGTGCTTAAAAAAATTCACTTCTGAAAACACAAGCAGTCGTTTATAGGACATCCACAGCTGTGGAAGAGGTGTGCGGACCCAGTGAAGATCCCTTGTGGGTTTATCCCTCATTGAGAACAAATGACAGTAAACCTCATCTCTATCCCTGGAATTCTATATTTGACTTCTTGGGAGTGGCTAGCTTCAAATACACATTTATAATACGGTATATAGGAAAAAGTAGCGTAAATTACTTATATGAAGAATCGTATATATCTTGTAAACTAGTAATATTAAGCTAGTTATTTTTTCTATGATGAAATCAAGTATTGATTCCAGAGTTGCTGTTTGATAATAATTTTCATGGCAGGAGGTGTTGATCTCTCGACACTAACTTGTGCAAGAAAACGATTAACTAACAGTCATTTCTATTTGTTTGACAGTTTCTACCAACTGCCCTCAACTTAATGCTCCCAGGCCCTGTTAACTCCCACAGAAGAATAGATGTCAGTTTTTATAGCAAGGAAACACACTGAGTACCTGATTTTGTGTAATTTATGATATTAAAACATTCTATCTTTATTGTAAATCAGCTGCATTGAAGCCAAGCATTTAACTGCTGTTCTGCAAATTAAAACCTGCTTTTTTTTAGAGGTTTATGACTTGAATTCACATTGGTGAGTGAAGCGTTGTAATTAAAACTAAAGCAGAAGCAAGCAGATGATAGATGTGCGCCATTCCTCCTGCATAATGAAAAGTCACTGTAATTTTTCTTGCGCTTTGGATTGACTGCAGATTTATCATCGTGATGCTGAGAATATTAAAAAAAAGCAATTATGCCAGAAACCTTTGTGGCATTCCTGTCACGTGAAACCTTATGAATATTCGTTTGTTGATATTTAATTACAAATATTGGTTTTTGCAAACAGTTAACACTTTTTTATGTTCTATGAACTAAAAATGTCCATGCAAAGCATTCGCTATCTGCTTTTAGATGCTGGTGCACCATATGGTGACCAGCTAGGTGTTCCTGAATTGGACCCAAGTGCCACTCACTTATGTGGGTAAGGAATCCCTACTCCAGGAGTTGTAGGTTATCCTGAGGACCTAAGAGTTTATACAAGTGAGCGTGCTGTACATATTGTGATCTCAGAATTTCGAAAGTCACAAAGCAGGTTCCAGAGAAGCAATTTATATTACTCTTGGCATCTGGTTTGGAATCTGAGAGTCTACACCCACTACTAGATTGGACTCAACTTGATGTACACTAAAAAGTGTAGTAAAATATTAGTATTTGCTTTGAGTATGTATGTTTGTGTTGAAGGACAATTAAACCAGATTTATAAGCAGTGTAGACTAAAGTGCCTCCAATTTATAATCTTTGTTAGAACTTGCTGGTCAATTGTCATGGAAACTCAAAGGTTATAAAAATATTCTTGCCTAATTACACCACCAACTGTTCTTTGTACCTTTCCCTGCCTGAATTATGAAATACATTTAGTTGAGACTCAATTGCAGTCTGTGAAGTGACCCTGAATGAGGTTTGAATGATTGTGTGCTTTGTGATTATAGTGTAGTGTAACTTTTCTTCTAGTTGCCATTTATATTGCAGTTTAAAATATGTGATAACATTTCAACCTTTTACTGTGCATTCTTCTTTGTTAAGGCTGTCAGTATCAGATTAACCATAGAATATCCTTTGTGGAAGTAAAGTATTTTGAGGGTGACCTTTTAAAACTTTTAATCATAAGGGGAAGCCGCAGCTGCCTTCATGCTCTGCGGATTATTGCGGCTGATTGGCTGCTTTGAGTATGATGTTCCCTGAGCAAGCGCTGGGGCTGACTGGCGGTATCACATGCAAAGAGGGGTTGGGGAGCACACCATGTAAATTTAAAAGCATCTCTCAGCTATTGTATGCATTAAGATGTATATGATGGCTGGAGTGCCCCTTTAATGTAGTACCCAAACACTGATATTTTTCTTAGACTTTCCTTTGATTATCCTACGCTTTGGCCTGATTTATTATATAGCACATGGAAACAAGTACATGCAAAGGCCAGCATCTCTTGAAGGGTTTCAAGTGTCAATACAGCATACCTCTCAACTCTCTATTTTTTTCTAGCGCAGTACTTATATTCGGGCACTGATTTTTTAATTTGTCAAAAGATAATGAACACCAACATTTTCTCTAGATTTACATTAACAAAATACATTATGGTAAATTCATCTTCCCACTAAAACTAACCATCATGATATTGCAATTTTACCAAATACCGGCTAGAGCAAAGTTAAGGTTCCTTCTAAATCTCTCAAACTTCACATGGATCCCATAATTTTCCATAGTTGGAAGAAATAAAATATGTGGAGAGATTTGCTTAATGTTATCAGATTAGTCGAGTGGTCACGGAAGATAGGTGTAACAGAATATGCTGGGTCCTAAGTTGCCATTTGTTGTCATATAAGTCAACGATAAGATAGCATCAAATTCCACTAGCAACTGGAGTACCTAGTTGTGCACCAAGAAGCCATTAGTGCTCCCCTAGGACCTGCTTTCTCCATGTTCCCTAGGGGCCTATGTTACATATCTAACAGGGCTAGGGTTGCCACAGTTTGCTGTGCCATTTCCTCAACACTCTTTGAGAATTGAGCCTAGGTGTGGCTGTAGTGTGGTCACGGGTGTTATCATGGGTGTAGCTTCACTGTTTCAGATTTTTGTGTAGATATATGATAAGTAAAATCAGATATATTGGCTTAAATTTATGTTTTGTAGTTCTCAGTAGAACTTTAGATTTGTCTGCAGAACATGTGTTTATACATACGCTAGAGTCACTTTGGCATAGCCTCTCTCTCATGGCTAATAAAATTGTATTGCATGTTTTAAAATAATACAAACATAAAAGCAATCTATGAAGTTACATATGTGTAAGTGTATGTTGTAAGAATGTGTGTGTGTGTGTGTGTGTACCCAGCATTACTTTCCCATGATCTTCATACCCTTCCCTTAGTCTGGCAGTCTGTTGTGTGGTCTAGCTGTGAATGTCCAGTAAGAGGAGATCTGTGCTTCAATTGCATGAATCTCTTTTGTGGCGGCAGCTGTATTGGCTGCCATGGCCACACTTATAATTAGATGGCCATTTTCAAGATCAGCCCCAGGGAGGGCAGCCTACCGGGAAATTTCCCAGTATACCGGTAGTCCATTCCTGCTAACCTTTTGCGTGCACATAAATTTCCTTTGTGCGCTGGTTGCAAAACGTGTACGGTCGCAGCTTAGAGGGAACCCAGGACTTACCTCTTAATTACAGGACTGTCCAGGTGAAACCCCTAACTAAGACTCTAAATTGGATTGTGAGATGTCACTGATTTTATATTTTACTCATTCTTCTATAAAACTAAAAACAGAACTATAGCAGCGGCAATAACTGTAATTCACTGATGAGGAAGAAATAAATAAATTACATGCCTGTCATTTCAATTGACAAGTAAATTACTAGTGTAATTGCATGTACTTTGACAGTTACTGAAAATACAGTGAAAGAGACATTAATAGCTTAAAAAGATTGTGTCTTCTTTGGGAATATGATTAAATTATGCTAGTAATATTTATAATGCACTTCCAAGCGTATCAATAATGTTTCCTTTTAAGATACTTTTGTACCTAAAGGATATCTGGCTAAAGACTGACAGTAGTAGTAGTGCTTTGGAGTTTGTGCCAGGGATGGACTGAGGATGACAAGATGGCCCTGGTGGCCACTAAGTGTATATGAGAGATCTCAAGTTATGTTTTTTTACTCATGGAGTGTTTGGTTGGGAGTATCCAACTTCTAGGCACATACGGTGAGATCAGTGAGTATGGAGCGATGCTGGCCAGAGGCCCACCAGGCATTTGCTTGGTGTGCCAAATGGCCAGTCCAGGCCTGGTTTGCACTAGTGAGTGCCTCTTGCTTCTTTGATGTCACGTAAAACAGTCAAAATCAAATCTCTTTATTGAAAGCCCAGCACTCCTATGACTTGTTTGTGGGATGTGCATTCCATAGAGTACTTCTGAGGAGCAACTATATTTTTAATACAAATGGCATACCTCCCAGGTTTTCATGGAACAGTCCTAATTTTTTTGCTGCTGCCCCATGTAGCTGCCCCACTGTCCTGCATTTGTGTGCAGTAAGAACTAGACTTATTCGTATTCGTGAGAACAGGAAAACAAACACGAATGTTGTTGAACCCGAATACTGAATAAACTAATATGGTGGTGGATAAACGCACATGAAGACGAAAAAGCACAACACGAAGAATCTTCATCTTCGTAAATATGCAATGTGTATTTTTGTCGAGATAGTGTACATGCATACACAATACACTAACATACACACAGCCACTCTAACAATATACACTTACACATATACTGTATATATAGACATTCACTGTCTTTAATAATCCATTCAGCTCACACACACGTCCCCCTCTCTCACCCTCTCTTACATTTTATCTCTAAATTGTTTATTAGGAGAGCTACACATTTTTGCAATGTTTATCACCTTCTGTGAAAGTAATTTCTCTGTTGTTTTCAGTAGTTTATTTAAATACGTTTGCCAAAAATGGTACCATGAAATATGGGGCTGGTATTCAATTATTTAGTAACATACTCTAGACACCCAAAAATATTAAAACATGGTGGCTTCTCCACTTTCCCTACTGGTCATACTAGGATATGTTTCTGTTTGAATCTATAGAAAACATATTTTTGTTCTTCCATGAATCACATATTTAACCAATATAAATGTGTTTGACTTTTGTAACAACTGATAAAAACATTATGGAATGTATCCATGGGAGTCAGAATACTATCATGTTTTTTTAAATTAAATACTCTTTATTTCTTTTATCAAATAATTAAATACAATAAAAGCAAATACACAGTATTCACAAATTTATCCCCTCCCATCCCTCCCTGTGTCTCCTAGGGAAGAAAAAAAAAAAAAAAAGAAATACTAGTTTTTTTTTAATTCTTTACTAAACGGTGCAGGGTTAGGAAATAAATGATTAATACTGATCATTCTGTTTTTAACGTCATACAGAACAGCATGATCCTGTCCTCTTCTTGAATTCTGCTGAGTGATATCCATGGTGTAAGTGTATCTACATGTAAATTTTGAGCTAAAGTAGTAGAATTCTACAATGCATATGCTTTTAATGCGTAATAAAAAGAACCATCACCTATAAAATATAGTAAACAGAGAGGCTTAAAACATTTCGTATGTGATGCTGGCACTTTTCCAAAATGGGTTATAAATTAAAATAAATAGATATTTTTTTATTATGATAGTGTCACACCACCGGCAGGGAGACCCGCTGGGTCCCCCGGCCGGCAACAGCAACCGCCGCGAGGCAGGGGGAGACCCCCCGCTTCGGTCCGGCAGCCGCAGCTGCCGCGAAGAAGAGGGAGACCCCCCGCTTCTGAACGGCAGCAGCAGCCGCCGCGAGGTAGGGGAAGACCCCCTGCTCCCGCACGGCAACCTCGGTCCCCGCGCAGAAGGGGGAGACCCCCCACTTCTGCACAGCAGACGCGGCCGCCGCGGAGAAGGGGGAGACCCCCCGCTTCTGCAGGGCAGGCGCAGCCGCCGCGGAGAAGGGGGAGACCCCCCGCTTCTGCAGGGCAGGCGCAGCCGCCGCGGAGAAGGGGGAGACCTCCCGCTTCTGCGCAGCAGAGACAGCCGCTGCAGATGGAAGGGGAACTTACCTCTTCCACGTCGCGTTCCCAGCAGCTTCACAGGTCCAGCTCTGGTGTCCGGACGCGTTCTTCTTCACGCCACCTAGTGGCGCCCGAGGAAACTGCACCTGCTTATATAGGACGATTACGCAATCGCCAACCACAAGATGGCCGCGCAGGAAGTGACGTAACGGCACTTTGAAATTTTGGCGGGAGATCTCCAATTAGTGCCTAACTTCCTGTGCCTACTTAAGAGACTTCAGAACACTAAGACCTTGCCTTCTGATGGTCGTCTATGCCCTGTGCTAGCACCCAGATAGCGTTCCTCTGCTTGATTCCTGTATTTGACCTCGGCTTGTTTTTGACTATTCTGATCTCTGGTATCCTGACCTCGGCTTGCTCCTCGTTTATCCTGCTCTCCGGTATCCTGACCTCGGCTTGCTCCTCGTTTTTCCTGCTCTCCGGTATCCTGACCTCGGCTCTCTGGACCATCCCTGCAGTCCTACCTGACTACGGAGTCTCCTCTGTACGCTGTGCCGTGACAGATAGCTACTTGAAAAAATATAATCTTGTCCCCCAACCCCTCAGAGTCATTTGAGGCCACCTATTTTTTTATGGGAAGTTAGCCTGCATATTTATCTAGTAAAACATATGAGTACACAAAAAAAGATAATGTCCAGCATACTACAAAATAAGAAAATAGTATTTAAAAAAGCCTAAAAATATATACCAATATAGAATGGGACTTCTTTAGGGTAGCATACATGCCAAAAAATGGCAACACTGTATGCTGCCCTGATGAAAACCCCCTTTTATGCCTAAGAGTTAAAATTTTGGTTTATATTTGGGGCATTTATATGTTAAAATTGAATAAATACTAATATTTCTTTATTTAGGAGTGTGTATACATTTCTTGTGGGCTACTGCAGGCTACTCCAGTTTTATTGTGCACTCATTGAAGATATATGGTAGTAAGTCGTAGCATGCACAGGCTCAAGATGCAAGGTGAGTGGTGGTGAGGCCTAGACTGGCCATCTGACACACCAGACAAATGCCGGTGAACCACTGCCAATAGCGCCCCATACTCACCTGATCAGCCACTCCAGAGGTAGATCAGGTGCTGCAATATGCTGCCCCGGTTGGATATGCCAGGCCGCATACTACGTGAACTTAAAAACATAATGTGCAGATACGTATTTCCAGCAAGCTGCTGTACTTACGCCTTTAGGAGGCTAACGGCCTTAAAGAGCCAGGGCCATCTTATCATCCTTATCCCTGCTCTTGTGGTGGTGCAGTTCATGTGTGCTGGAGTAAGCATGTGTGATAGAAATATGCATACGTTAGAGTGAGTGTGTGTGGGTCTGTGTGTAAATGATTTAGAGTGAGTGTGTAAGTGGGGGCAGGTGGCCACTTGGCTTTACATACCTCTTGGCCAAGAAAGGTGTTAGCCTTCTCCTGAGTACACCTCTGCCTAGTATTTTTTTAAATTATTATTTTGTGTGCAAAATCTTCATGTGTTTGGATGCAGTCATTAGGAAATAAGTGTTTTTATTTAAATCCTGCCCATTTAATGTTACCTACAAACTGTTGCAATGCAAGGTCATACTAAAAATCTTAAATTTAGAATATGTTTGTCACAATGAATTTTAAGACAAAATGTTATTATTGTTGTATGTTTGCATGCATCTCACCAAATCATCCTAGATATAAATAGTATGGAATAACAGACTGACAAAATAATAAAAGAATTAGCATTTTAAGTTCTCGGGAGATATCCAACTGTTAAAGTTTATTAATATCTGACATTTTGTCATATTCATTGCATACATGTCAGATACAGAAAATACTATTTTGCTTGGGTTCTGAGGAATTGCAATGTAACATAATATACATATAATAAACTTGAGGTTTTTTAAAATCCCATAAACAATTTAATTTAAAAAATGTTATTATTGCAAAGGAAATAGATTTGGTTTTTTAGCAGTTAAGAAATTATTCTTAAATTCATGAAAATCCTTAAACATAATTTAGTTTACGGTTTTCAGGGGCATCAAGTAAATAAATACAAAACAATGTCCACAAGCAATCAGTGCAGTCTCACCATATCGGAACGAAAGCCTCCCAGTGCACGTTAATATAGCATGGGAATTTAAACATGCACGGGGTATCACTAAATTATCTCAATCTACAACAAGACCAAGGGCTGATTAAGGTCTGAGTCTCTATGGGAAAAATAGGTAGACTGGATAGGCCAAATGGGTCTCATCTGCCAACAAAAGATTTTATGGTGCATGGACTAACTGGATGCCTTACACATGCATACTAAACACATTGTACCCAAATATACAATAAAATACATTTTAACCCCCCATACCCACACATTACTTAACCTCAAAACAGTTTTGGGCTACATCTAACCCCTCTTTAGGTAAGACAATGTCAGGATTAAGCTATAAATAATCATAATAAATATAATAAAGAAATGGAAGGTGTCATCAAATAGCATTTGAATAGCTTCAGGTCCCCCATCCTGCTTCCAAGCTTAAGCACTGCGTGTCAGTATGGTTGGTGAACAATTTATCATCTACTATCGCAGCTTACCTAAACAATCAATTGTTACTAAGCAACTATTCCAATGGACCACCGCAGGCATATATTGTGAAGACAGCAAGTCACTTACTGTATGTATTGAAAATTTTAAAGAAAACCACCAGACCGTATTGATGATGGCCGTACCTCCAATGTAAACCACATACTATGATGTCAGCCTTCAAATAGAAGGATTAGGCTATACAAATACATTTCCTGTGATTATAATTTACTGGATCAAAACACATTTTAGAAACCACATAAAAACATTCTTTGCAAAGCTGGTAAATGATACGGCTCATGGTAATATCAACATTCATTTATCCTTCTCTCTGAATAAAGTTAAAACAGCACAAAGTGATAAGAAACTTAAAAAAAATCAATCACACCAAATTGATGATGCATTTGTGTCAGAGAAAAAAATATATAAATAACGTGATTGATGAATTAGACTTGGTGAGGGCTTGAGCATTCAGTATGACCCATCTAAAACTAGGCTTGTCAGACTTACAAGTAAGATATTCGACTCCCAGAAAGCACATTTAACCCTTGGATGAATTATTTTGTTATTTGTTGAATATCCTTTTAAGTGGACTTCTTTGAACTTAAGTACTTATTTATCGTATTGGTGTTTATATATTGAATTTTCTCCACTTTTTATGTATTAATATATGTCTATACAATTTTTTTTATATTTATATAGTCACATGTGGGTATACTTTATTATTTATTATTGAAATTTATATTGATTGAGCACCACACTTTAGAATAGTGCAGGACATTTTTCTCTTGTTCTTTGCAGTATTTTCGGAGTCCTGCTTATACAGGGGCAAGACCATTGTAAGATTATGTAGAACTAAGACAACTACTTCTACAACAATCTGTATACACATTTTGCCTTATTACTGATTTATTTAAGTTAATTTGTCATTGAAATGTCTAAACTGTTCATGTTATACATGCATTCTCTACACAAGTGAGCTTGGCGAATGTTTCAACCTTCTATGGTGCATAGAATTGCATTTCTAGCAAACCTGATGGAAAAGAATCAGTACAGTGAAAAGACTAGAATAGAAAAAATAGATATAAAGAGTCAGATGTTGGTTTAGGATGATGAGAATCATAGTCCGGCAACTGAAGGCCTGGTTGAACTATAAAGCACCTAATTATAAACTTATTTTTTATAAATTGTTTATAACTTGTATTGAACAATTTGATTCATGTGAAAAATTAATGTACAATTTTAATGAAAACATGATGAAATTAGATTTCGTTTTGCTTTTATGTAACTGGTGGAATTTGCATATGCTCTTACTGATTGCTCATTTATAAAAGAAATAACCCCAGAGAAAAACAGTTCAATGTGAAACAGACTATTAAAAAAATGGCTGAAGGCTCCAGGGTTCTGTTTTTTCATTTACATGTGGAAGTTGAAGCATTTATCTTTGGCTGTTTGTGAATTATTCATAAAAACTAGCTCTTTGCTTTCAAAGAATAAATCTGAATAGTTCTCTTAAAATATTTCCATATTATGTGTGTGAGCCATCAAAAGACTGGGAACTTGCTGTCAGGATTCTTAACGAACAAGAACCAGTTTTCCTCTAATTGGAATTTATGGAAACTCATCCTATGATAATTACCAGACAACCAAGAATTCTATCAAACTGCTACATCGTTAGACAACATATTTCTATAGGTCTATTGATCATAGCTAAAAATACGATATTTTGGTTCAGGTATGATGTCATATGTATACACGGTGGACCTTTTCACCAAGTATTACGATAGATAGCCAAACATATACAGATACAGAAATCTAGTGTCCTTGTGGTTTTCCTGTAAAAACTCAAACCTTCATCAGTTAACCATATCTATCCAATTTAAAGATGACATGCCTTAACGCTTAATTGTGTGATCTCCTTAGTCAAGTTAATAAATTCTATTAGGATCAGTATTATACTAAACATTTAGAGGATGGAAGTTTTCTATTGCCTTTCTAGTTGGGCAGTGGAGTATACTATACAGAATGAAATATCCTCTTTGAACTTTGGAAATAATTCTGCTACTAATCTGGTTCAACGTGATTTTGTGGAAAATAAGGTGTGAGTTTTCCATTGCTGACATGATTCTATCATGGTTTGTCTGATGTGGAACCATTATGACTGTGCGGGACCCGGTACAATGGAGAATAGATACTTTTGTGGCAACAAAATATTATTAGTAATGTAATCCCAATACAATTCACCGCAGACCTCCACCGGAGGACTGGCAACATTTAGCCTCGTAGGGAAGGGAAGGTAAAGTCCAACCATGTGACCCAATATTATAGCTGCACATCTGGCAGAGGACATACACATTTACAGAAAAGAAATGTAAACACCCTCACATGTTGGTATTATGGTACCAGCAGATACATTGGTAACATTTTTTTTACTTAATTGACATATTATTCTATATATTTCACATTTTTGGTACTGAGTTAAAGGACTTAAAATCCTAATGAATGTATTCACCAAACAGAGAGTTTGTTGGAAGTGATTTATTTGGACTCCTTCATATACCTAGACATTTGAAAGACTATAAGACAGTAAGCCCAGTGTAGCAGGTCCCGTATATGATGTGAGTCCACAGGTAACTACTGTACTGTCCAAATAAAAAACAATGAAGCATGGTTTAGAGGTCAGCATGGTCCATCATAACCTGCTTATATAAAAATGTTTATAGAATCGCTGTGAAAGGCATTGTGTTATTTCTCAATGTGGAGAACATTCTAATAACCTTGCAGGCTATGGAGCAATGAAGAAGCCTATGGAGTGTTTTATTTAGGGTTTATCTTTTGGAATGAACCTCTTCAAATGAGTTTTCCTTCGATGATGCTAAAACCTGCCTGACTTTAACTGGACCCTACAGACACCCATCAAATAATATGTAACAGTTCTGTCTGTTAGTTTCCATATGATGCAGCCCACATTATCCTCATAAACAATGCATATTAAAGTAAAGTATTTAAATATACATTAATATATAAAAAAAATACTTATGTTCAAGAGAAGCTGTAGCTTAACACCTCCTCTGTGGGCTGACAATTAGTGGCAGGAAAGCGCTCCCATTGAAATTTGGGCTGCGCACAGGAACCTCCAAATTGGAGGGGGATGGGAAAAGTATACAGAGGATTTTTTAGAACCCCCCCATGCATTTGTAAGGGGAGCACAACAAAAAATGTAAGGGACCACTCAGTGATCATATGATTTAAAGTGCACAGGGTGGCTGGACTGTCTCTTTTGTCTGAACCAACTCAATCTGCTTATTTTGTAACCAGGGGCGTCGATTTTTTACAGAGCTTTTCCTCAGAGAGCAGTCATCAAATAATTCCTATGATTCTGACTTGTGATTACATCTGCATCTGCTGCAAGTGCATTGAAAGAATTCAATGTCTAGTATGTACATAGCAAGGAGAAATGAACAGTGTGGGTACAATCACATGGTTGCCTAGCAACTCCCTGCCTTGCAGTACCTCGGTGCCCACTGGATATAAGTATCAATAATATAACTTTCATAAATCCCAGCTCAGTTTTTTAACAGTTACACCGCATTCATTATGTTAATAAAAATACAATACCGAAAAAGATCAGTGAATAACTCTTGAAGGCTTGAAATAGTTAGTTATGTACTTGTGCTTATTTTCAGAGCAATTAACACTGAAACTGATTAGCGGAGTACAGACGTTTCTGTAAACTCTGATTATGCCGAGGAGTAGCTGTAAAACAAAAGTATAATTAGTGAAGTGGCATTTACACCTTGACGTGAGGACTGTTGACTGTATTTACACTCTTCCCTCATGAAGTCATATAAATGTGTTTTACATATGCTGATTGCCATGCTCCAGTATTCCCTGAGTTTATTTTAGGTGCAAAGAGTATGGTTTTAGAGAGAATATTTTTACAAATTTGTGTGCAGCCTACTATGAGCAAATGTGGAGCGCCAATCTACTAGAAGCCTGCCCAAAATATTAAAAGTAATGTTGCATTACATGGTTTTACTATGGACTTATGATTAAAATTGTGCATTAAAGTTCCCTTTCTAAACTTTTCTTTCCACAGTACACTCCTTGCCTTGCATTTGTAACTCACGTAATGCCCAACTGGCTGACACTTTTACCGTTCATGCATGTTGAGTCGAGACAGACTCAGCCAGTACTAAGTAACCATCCGAGGTACTGAATGTCAGAATTATCGCCACAGTTTGACACAAAGGCGCTATTGGGTCCTTCTAACTTTGTAGAAAATAGATTAATTAGCACTGACTGGGTCTAATGTAATAATGTAATCACCTGTGGTAAGATTAGTGACTATGCCTCTATCCATTCTTAGACGTAAACCAGATTTACATTTTCTGAGCCTTGAGTTATAACTGGTCTTGTGTGGTGATAACATAACTGGTAGGACACGGGAAACCAAACAGGAAGCCTATTATTTGAATGAGAGAACATGTAGGTAGTCACGTAGGCCACATGTGTGTGGGGGATGGTCACTGGTGGTGGGGCATAGCTACAACCATTTATAAGAATAAACGGTAACTGTACATAAAAACATGCAAATATCCCAAACAAAATTGAGTATCTATAATGAAACAGTGACTACATACTAACAGGACCGTGACCTCACTATATATTATGAAAGTACAATCTCAGGGATCTCCTGCTTAAAGATAAGCTAGGATGGCCATGTACAATGCATAGTTAAATCAGTGAATTATCTTGAAAGCCACTTGACCAATTCAACTTTGCATTATACAGAGCCAGCTCAGCCATTCTTGTAATAGAAAATTGTTGAGATTGATGACGTTCATCATGTATAGTGAATTCATTGAGTTGACACCACATCTTTCTCTTGCCAGCTCCTGCTTTAGTGAATAAATCCCAGCCTTTCCTATCACATATATGCACTAAAATCCAGATAGGCATGGTACATTGTAAACTTAGTTTTCCACCTGTCTGTGTTCTCCTATAGTTCTATTACATAAGTTATGGTGGGTAAAAGGTGATGGAAACCCTTCCACTTAAATTTAAGGGGTAGTAGAAGTATTATTAAACACTCATCTACAGAGACCAGACAAGCCAGAAGGCTTGTTTTCCCCTCAGAAATCTCATGGTGCTTCCACAACCACAAGGGATTCCGGGTAGGCGCATGCAAATAAGGTCTACAATTATCGCCTACCCAGAATCCCTTGTGGTTGTGGAAGCACCATGAGATTTCTGAGGGAAAAACAAGCCTTCTGGCTTGTCTGATGTCTGTAGATGGGTGTTTAATAATACTTCTACTACCCCTATAGTTCTACAAACTTGAAATAGCCAGCATCAGGTGAGTAGCTCTCAGGGGAAATAGGGGCAACGTATTTACACATCTTATTATTACCAGATTAATAAAAGATACCTCAGGTCTACATACAAAAAGGGTAAACCGAACATTATGAACTATTGGTCTATATCATATACAAGAATAGTTGCGTGTATAGAATGCTTACCTTATATAGCAACATAACATTTATGATTAAATATGCTATGTCAGGAAGATCTCTCTATAGACATTATGCATTTTTAGCGTGGGAGAGATTTGAGCTGCTAAGGGGTTGTATGTTAACCATCCATGGATCCCAATGTTCCGTCTACTAATTTCACCAGGTTTCTCAAGTTTAATACAATGTTTATTGGTGTCAGTTTGTAATCATGTTACGAACATCGGCTACAGAATGTAAACATTGTAATAACATTAATAACATCATCTTCACATTAACGCCACCTCTATGATAAACCCCTCACCATTATTTTTAGTATCTACAAAAGCAATTCAATTTATTAGGCTTTGTTCTAATTTGATTGTTTTGCTGGTGCTTCAAACATTTACGAAGTGATAATGAGCTGGGGAATTTGATTGTGTCTTGGGATGTTCTAAAGCTCGTTATTACAATAAATTAAATGACCTTGAGAGCGTTATTGATTAGGATGAAGTTAGATTATTGTGGTGGTTGATATTTTATAGTATTGATGGGATCATAAACATATATTTCTCTCCATGGGCTGAACTCTATTACCTGAGATAAATGTACCACATTTTTGTAGTCTTTTTGTAATTTTTATTTTTCTATTATAGTGTATGAGAATTGCTGCTCATTACTGGAGATACTTTTTCAGATACTCGAATCCAGCTTTATGCTTCTGTTTGTACCTGACTTCCCCTCTCTAATTCTTATTTGTTTTAAAGCAGGGCATATATAACTTAGATTTTTTTTTATGTCAAAAAGAAACACTATACAGTATATAGTACAAAATATCATACTGGCTAGATAGGAGGAAAATCATTTCTGCAGGGCCAGTCATACGACATAGGCAAAATAGGCAGCTGCCCAGGACCCTGAACTGGAAAGGGTACCACCACACGGTTCCTTCTTAAATCATCAAATAAGGGCATGCAGAATGGTACTTCCAGAAACATATAATTTGCCTGTTCTTTACAACTTGCTTGTACTTTTCTAATTAGTGTAAATATTTTGTGCATATTTTGCACAAGTAAGTCAATCTTGCATCAGCATACATATTATCAAGGCTCATCTTTGACCACATAGTGGCACAGAAAAGAATCTCCTTTGTTACTACATACACACACCCCATGTAGTTTTTTATAATATCTAGAATGGAGATGTAGGCATACAATTATTGTATTGTAGAGGCTTCCCTTGCACCCCTGCCAGGTAGCAGATGAACTTCTACACTTTAGGGACATTTTCTGTGCTGAATGACCTGACCCACCGGGCACTAAGACTGGCTATGCGTACCGTGACAGCCAACCATGCTAAATTGCAGAATAATATGCTGTTTAGGCTTTTAAGGAATAAGTCTTAATAGCCCTGTACATTATAGTTAAACCACTAAAAAAGCTAGTGTACTCTTTGTAAACATTCTTCTAGCTATTAATTATCAGGCAGTTACTGCGCTCTTACAAATAGAGTACTGTGCAAAAGTTTTAGGCAGGCATAAACATTTTGTAAAGTTATATAGTCATATAGCACCATCATTTTCTGCAGTGCTGTACAATGTAAAAGTGTTTTAAAAAATAGACCAAGTAGGTTGTTCTAAACATCCTGGAGAACTAACCCCAGTTCTTCTGTGGATTTAAGCAGCCTCGGATGCTTCCCTTTCTTGTAATTCCAGACAGACTTGATAATGTTGAGATCAGGGATCTGTGGAGGCCATATGGTCACTTCCATGACTCCTTGCTTTTCTTTAGGCGGAAGATAGTTCTTAATGACTTTGACCATATGTTTGGGTTGTTGTCATTCTGCAGAAAACACTAGGGGCCAGTCAGATGCCTCCCTGATGGTATTGCATGATGGATAAGTCTCTGCCTATACTTCTCAGCATTGAGGAGGCCATTTATTATGATCAAATCCACAAGTCCATTTGCAGAAATGTAGCCCAAACTTGCAAGGAACCCCAACCATGCTCTAGTGTTGCCTGCAAACACTCTTTCTTGTATCGCTCTCCACCCCTTGGGCGAACAAACTGCCCTCTGCTACAGCCAACTATTTAACATTTTTACTCCAGAGCACCTGCTGCCATTTTCTATGCCCCAGGTCCTGTCCTTTCATGAGTAGTTGAGTTGCTTGGGCCTTGTTTCCAGGTCAGAGGTATGGCTTTTTTGCCGCAAATCATCCATCAAGACCACTTCTGACCAGACTACTCCAGACGGTAGATGGGAGGATCAAGGTCCTAATCTGATTGCACTGGTGGACATATTCCAATGTCTAAGGTAAGTAACATGATGTATCTTTCATTTGCTGCACTAAGTTTCCTTGGCTGACCACTGTGCCTAGACTCCTCAACATTGCAAGTTTCTTTGTGCCTCTTCAAAAGAGCTTGGAAAGAACATCTGGAAACTCCTGTCTATGTCTGCCTGTGAGAGACTTTGCTGATGCAGTAACTACCTTGTGGTTTGTTGCTGTGCTCTGTCTGTATGCTGGTATTGGAGTGTCTTCAGGAAACACACTGTTTATCACTGTTTGGCTGTTCATCACCCAGTTTTATTCCTCCTACACAGCTGTTTCTGTTTCAGTTAATGATTGTATTTCAACTTACATATTAAATTGATGATGAGTGTTATGGAGTGTGTGATGGAACTGTCCATCATCGGGGCCCCTGGAGAGGACTGAACTCCCTGGGAACCGAACTCCCCAGTCTCTAAGTGCACCCCAGTACTGGTTAGTGGGACAGGTGCCTCTTGCCAGCCCCCTGCATCCACAACTCTAGGAGCGACGGAGCTGTGCTCTCCGACTGAACTGGATGCAGACCCGGTTGGGATCTGGCCCCAGTTCAGTCTTCTTTTGAAAAGGGGAGATATGTGACAGAATGACCTGTCATACAGGGCCCCAAGGTAGTCAGAGATGGCTCCAGCCTGGCTGTCAAACAAAGATAGCACAGGTAGGAACTCCATTGTTTAATAAATCCCATCAATAGGATCGCTGCCAGGGGATTAGAGGTTGGGTTGAATACATGTATCTGTTAATTTATGTTAATGCAGTTCTGTGGATATATGAGTCTATGTTTTACATCAATAAACTGTTCATTCCTGCTGTACTCAATTCAAGGTAGTTGTGTCTACTTATCGGGTACACAAAGCAGGGTTCCAAGGTGTGCATGCTGGCTGGTGCTGGAAGTTATTCTGGGGACAACAGGAGGATACATGTGGGTGATCTCTGGGAGTTACTACAGCTCTCTTGGTGAACCTGTTACAATGATTATTACCAACTGTTTAGTATAATTGTTTAATTACCTATCTAACTAAAAGAATTGATGCTACTGTGAAGGAATAGAAAGATCCCACAAAATATTGATTTGATTTAGATGTTTCATAGTTCACTCACTTTGCATTTTGGTAAATAATAAAAATAAACTACAAACATGTCTATTTTTGCAAGCATTCTTATTTTACAGCATTTTTTCACAGCTGACTTTTGCACCATACTGTACATTATTCATTATATAGACATGCAGTGTGTCTTCTGGTTTTTTTATTGTATCTGCTTGCAAAGGCTTCATTCTGCAAGGAACTGATTATTGGCACCGTAGGTGAACAAAATTCAATGTATTTTGATGATGCACACATGTATACTGCTTACAAACTATTTTACCCAGAATTTAAAGCAACTCATCAAAAGAGGTCTTGGGCTAGCTGGGCCTAGAAATTGCCTCTTTCAATTTAGTTGTGTGACCCCAGTGGGAGTGCAAGGGCTTACAGTGCCCTAAATACTGTTTATGTGGCATATTAAAGAAGTTCCAGCTGAAGAACAAGTGTCAAAGATCATGAATATGAAAGAATCTCAATTAAGGTTGGGACCTGACCTCTCACTCACATCAGCAGAGCCTTCCAACCTACTGACCAAAGAATGAATAACATCAATAGATTTCTGGCCGACTGTTTCATGCCTGTGAGGTGGGTCTAATCAAATTGTAATCACGAGAGCTTACCTTCTGCAGTTCTCTGTAAGAGACACAAGGCAGGACTAGTTTATCTTTGCACAAACCATTACAGTGAGAAGGATCACATTTAGGTTTAATCGTGGGGGGTTCTTGTTGCTGTGTGTGCTTTCCATATGTGCTATAAGAAGCATTAGTTGGACTGCAAAAGGACTATGCCTTCATACTATTAACATGTTGGCTTGGTTTCCAGGAAAATTAGTTAAAAACTCTGTTACAGGAATAGCACCACTGCCACCAACTGTTCCTCATTAGGAGGGATAGTCGCTCTTGGTACTCAAGTCCCTCTGACCCCTTTTTACTCATTGGGCTTTTGCTGAAGATGAGTGGTATCAGAGTGGTATACAGTCCTGAAAGACAAAATAGTATGTATTCACACAGCAGGAATGTATTTATAAATGAAAATTTGTAAATGAAACACACTATTCTTCTTCTAAAAGTATGAATAATAGATACCAATAGGTTACAAATTACAACTTTCTTTCAAAGTATCACAATTGTAACAATATCCATTGTCACAACTCCTAAGCTTTTTTTGTTCATTTGAAATTTTGGGACATAGGTGTAGGTGCAGCTAACAGGTACCCCAAAGCTCCCATTACACAGGAGGTGTTAGTGCCAAGCTTTTGTTGTCCATTGTTTATCAGAATTAAACCCATCATTAAGAAGATGGGCACAATACACCATAGAATGGAAATAAAGCAATATGGTGTCAGTCTGCGGGATCAAGCTCAGCACCAACACAATACTTATCAACTTTTGCTGTTGTTACTAGGACGTAATTCTGTAGATACATGTTCTCTATATTGCTTTATTTATTTTCTGTGGTGTTCTTTGTCCTTCCTTGTAATGATCATTTTAAGAAGAGACTAGGGAGAATTATAAGAAAAGTCTGTATCCCATTTGCAAGAACTTAATCCACTCATCACTGTTTCTAAACAAACCCACCAATCCACTTAATTGGTGTCATAAGCATGACAATTGCAGGTTATCTGACCAGCCACGACCCTGTATTTAAGTTAAAGTGCCAAACGTTTTTGGGACCCATGTGAAGGGGTATGTGCCGGTCCCATTTGCCCTATACTAAACAGAGCTAAGGATGCTGAAAGGCTGAATGGTTTGTAAACTAGAATTAGTGTGGTCTTTTATGGGCATTATATTCAGCCCAATTGTCAATGCTTCTGGAAATACTACACAACAGTACTCTCCACCTAATGTATCGGTTTGTCTTAGTCTGTCAATTCTCGTGTTGTCATACCCCTTGAATTTATGTATTGTATTAAGCGCTGCGTAAATGGTTGGCGCTATATAAATAAAAGATAATAATAAAGATTAAATAGTTTGCCAGTGTTTTGTTTTTTGGTTTATCATTCTTTCAGCAATACCTGTTTATTCTATAAAATAATCTGAAACTCGAACAAAGAAAATGATGAATGTCAGTAAAATGTTTCATATCTTAACGAAGATTTCTCTGTATTTTTTATTTATGTAATGGGATCTATGGCTAAAATTGTTGCGTTACAATGAATCCATGAGTATTTCCTAATATCTGTGACCTTGTTTCTCAAAACTGTTCAACCACTTCCATTATTATAGCAGCATAATGTACACTAGCAAAAACAAAATATGACATCTAAACCTGTAAGGTCATGAGTATTATTTTCAATGCAGGGCTCCAGAGATTTTAATGAACCCACAATGCCACACTGGTTATTAAAAATGTAGCAGTTGCTCTCGTTATGTGAAGTCATAAGACCTTTAAAAACATGAGACAAGTGATTCTGTTCTCTTAATGATAATATATTATAATTGTAAGCTGCTTGTGTTATTTTCATGTTTCACCTTTTTTAAATTCTATCTCTGATGGAACAGTGGGATTTTTAACAACCTTGTTCCCTAGCAAGAGCAACACAACACCCTCTTCTGGCTTTCATTAGTATACTAACAAAGTTTTAGTATGACAGAACCTCATTTACCACTTATGAATATTGATGAGGGAATGAGAATTCTTTACATTTTCTGCCGAGTACAGAACAATGTTCAGAAATACATTAGAATTGATAGGCTGCCATTAACCGTTGTATACATACAATTGTAGGACAATTGAGGTGTCAAACATAAGGCACTGATGGAATGACGTTGTAATTAATGGATTAACGTCTTCACATGACTGATTTGTGTATGTGGCATAATGTAAGCTATTTGGCTACTGTGTATACCTGCTCCTGCTTGTCTGTGTCCATTGTAAGTCCTACAGATGTCCTCCTAAGCTAGGCTATCCTCCGATAAACCCCAGTGTGACATCTGCCAACTATTCCTGGTTCATTATGCCTTCCAGATACAACCATACACTGCATGATTAACAGGTCTCTCCCCCTAGCATTAGCCTTAAAGGTCTGAGCCTGATGTAATTGAATGGGAGGAGGGGGTATGTTAGTGGAGGATGCTTAGATGCAATAAGCAGGGGTAGAGCATTGAGTTTATGGGTGACCATGAAAGCAGACACATCTAGGTTTCCCAGGAGGATGGATTAGCAAGGCTATGGGTTATCATGACAATGGGTAGTCAAAGTTAGCCAGTTTATGTTAGGGCTTATGGCATTGAAACAAGAGAATAGGCACCAAAGTTGAGTGATATTGTCACCCATACAAGTACAAATTTTGAGGTTCTGCTGAATCGACCGTTATAAACTAGCAATGTTGGGGTGCTTGTAAGCAATATATGGCCATATAGTGTGAATTTTAATATTTATGTTTCAGATAGGTGGTTTTAAGTAGTATTTGCTGGGTGTACGCTGACTCCTTGCTTTGCTGTTTATACTTAATGAAACACTTATTTAGTTTCAGAAGATGCAAGATTTATGATTGATCGTGTCTACAACATACAGTATCACCAGCTCTATATAACATACTATGCCCCATGCTGAGAATTCTTAAACACAAGAGGTGTTTAAAAGCTGGCTAAGGGACAGTGTGAAGAAAGTTATGGTCAAAAGTATAGAAGATAATACCTGTGGTGGTTGGTGAGATTTTAATATAAATAAATGCAATATTGGTCACAAAAACACGTTTGTGACATACATAGTAAATGTTTATTGTATTAGTGACCTGTTTGAGGAGGGCTTTTTTCCAAGCAGCTTGGTGAGAAGGTGACAACAGTTGGTGTGATTATTCACAAATGGAAGAAACAAAATAACTGTCAATCTCCCTCGGTCTGGGGCTCCAAGCAAGATCTAACCTCATGGCGTTTCATGATCATGAGAACGGTGAGGAACTTCTCGGGAGGATCTTGTCAATGATCTCAAGGCAGCTGGGACCATAGTCACCACGAAAACAATTGGTAACACACTACACTGTGAAGGACTGAAATCCTGCAGGTCCCCCTGCTCAAGAAAGCACAAGTACAGGCCCGTCTGATGTTTGCCAAGGAACATCTGAATGATTCAGTGGAGAACTGGGTGGACGTGTGGTCAGATGAGACTAAAATCGAGCTATTAGACATCAACTCAACTCGCTGTCTTTGGAGGAGGAGGAATGCTGCCTATGACCCCAAGAACACCATCCCCACATCAAACATGGAGGTGGAAACATTATGCTTTGGGGTCTTTTTCTGCTAAGGGGACATGACAACTTCACTGGATCAGAGGGACAATGGATGGGCCCATGTACCGTCAAATCTTGGGTGAGAACCTCCTTCCCTCAGCCAGGGCATTGATAATGTTTGAGATTCCAAGTTCAGAAACAAGTGGTAAGAGAACCCACCATCCTAAGAGAAGAATCCGCATAATAAAAACATTTTTAAGTTGTAATGGGATGTTTTGTGGCATTAAAGAAATGTGGAACCATATATTTAAATTGTGAACATTTTATTAAATGGCAGAATTATGCCACAATTGTTAGACACCATTTCAGAATTAAACTGATGAAGCCACTATAATGGGTCTTTAACTTTATATGGGGAGAAGCTTATTTTCTTAGGTACGCACATAAACCAAGGAACCATAAAGATGTGTATGTAAACAACGATATAGACATGATTAGTTTTATTGAATGTGATCTTTACTTTGCACCAGATGTCAGCCATAAGAGCAGCAATTTGTCAACATGGTGACAGCCGCTGCTCTATCTATTCTGCTAAAAAAAGGAAAAATAGGAATGTATACATTTCACAAGTATTTAGGTACATGCCTAATATCTAAATAGATTACAAAGTCACAAGTTCACCATTAAAAAAACAACATAATAAAAATGTTTTAATAGTCCTAAAAACCCTTATATTCCCTTGACCTGATACATAATTTTCGTTTTATTGTGAGGTGGCCTCATAGCATTCATATTAAATGAAATGATTTTTGATATTGTCCTTCTTAGCAACAATGATGGCTTTCCTCATTAAAATTATTATTTCCTTAACTGGGATGCCTTCGGTAGGCAATATGAACCACCTTGAGGAATACAGGAAAGTTCTGGAGAGCATCTCAAAGGTGGTAGGAACTTGATATGACCTTTTGAATAAAGTTGTTGAGGAATAAAAAAGTGCTTTTAAGGTTATACTAATGTCCAACATTTGCTTTATTGCCCCTTTATGACTTAGGAATGGACAGCATTCACTAAACCTCTTGTTTGGGAATGCTTGCACCCTGTTAATAGTCTTTACTTGTGTTTATGTGGAGAAAACCGAAGACTGAAAATTTCAGTCTACAGGGTACCATTCCATTTGGCATTACATCTTTATTTTTAACCCCTTAATGACAAAGCATTGTTTTCAATGGTTTTATGGACCCATTGTCCTTAAGGGGTTAATATTGATACAATGTACCATTCAGCACATATACAACGTTACGTGTGCCTGACAGCTTCTGTAAATAGAAATGGCTACTGGTTATATGCTCAAATGGCATACAGTACTACTCCAGTACTACAATCTATTTATTTGCTGCCCTCTGGAATATCTGGGACCTCCAAGCAGGAATGCATTAAAAAAAACACTAACATTGCAAACCCATTTGGGGCAGAGGAGTTCAGAGGTTGTGTAGAAAGTGCAGTGAATTTCACAGTCCATTTGCATTACAGCAAGGTGTAGGCATGCATTACGAATTCCTGGGGTGTAGCAACAGAAGCTTGGATGGATTCCAATTTAATCTCTTCAAAATAATGCTACAGCTGGATCGCATTTGGTATAATCTCTGAAATGTGTCTCCAAAGGTTTTGAATTGGAAGTACTGAATTTTAGCTGTCAGTGTGATATTTCTTTTATACAGAACTTAAAGCCACAAAAACATTCCCGAACCTGCTTATGTGCATGCGCCAACACGGCTAGATTAATCAATTTAACTGAAATAGAGCGATAATCAGTAGTTCATGTTCTATGGTGCAAAACTGAAATTAGTATAGATTTTCTGACTTTAGCTTGTTTAATTATTCAAACGTTTACTTGACGTTATTGTGGTTTTCTTATTACAGCGCCTGTATATATCTAATGTCTTTTAGTGTTGAACTGAATAACGTCAAAATGGCAGAAGCTATTTTTCAGACATTCTGTAGCTCTGGATTACTTTAGGCTTATGTCAGGTTGAAAAAGAATCAACGTATCTATTGTGTGTGGAGCACATTTTTATTACCCTACATTGAATATAATGCAAACCTTGCCGTTGGAGTCATTTTACGAATAGCGCATGTCCCTTCGTGCTGACCCTAAATTAGCCATTGCCATTTGAGTTCTTTGAGCATCAGATTGTGGAATTCTCAACACCTTTACAGAAACGTAGGACCAGTTCTATGGGGATTCATAGAATTGTTTTTTTTAAATGCATAATTCCAATAATGTTTTATTTTATGTTAGTTTGTAACGTGTTTGTTACATCGATGTTCCAATAATGTGTCATTTTATCTCAATTTGTAGTGATTTAGAAAGGGCTGTGCTTTACATTCTGTTTTATAAAAAACAAATGTTAGTACAGACTAAAAGAGTTAGTACATTAATAAACAAATTTTCTTGACTGGTACATGTTTATCTTCTATGTTTCCAGGCCTTTAAAATTAAAATACTTGTGTCCTATTGATGAGGAGAATGTGAAGAAGTGAAAAATAATTATTAGACAATTAAATATTTTTTCACGTTGGTAACATGAGCCCTATTTTGAATGAACACTGCCTGACTTAAGATCAGCCAAGTTCCCTTGTGCCATTCCTCCTTAGGGGCCATAAGAAATGACACACTCACAGAAGTGACATATTTTGGCTAAGCATTTCCCCAGGCATGACCCAGGGCAGTGCACCAGCCGCTCCCCACCATGGCGTCTTATATGTGCGTGTAGGATTTTATGGATGTGGGGTGCCTTGTAAGTTTGCTATGGAGGCTGTGCCTGCAAGGCCAGGAGTTCCCATACCAACCCAACAAGGGATAGCAACAAGGTATTCCAAGTACCTAGAACTACAGAATTACAAATCAATATGTCAGCTTGCGGGAGACTAGGCACTAGATCCAGGAGAGGCATGCGGTTCATTGACAATCCACTGCTAGAACTGGAACCTAAAATCAATCCCACTGAAAACTGGCTAAGAATCGGTATCATCACTGGACACACCAAGTAAATGATGAGCCCTGATATAAACATTCAGTTGAAGACAATAAAGCACAAATTGGCATAACAAATGTATAACTGGAGGAGTTGGGCTCGTAACCACCTGTACCACCCCTAAGTTGTGACAATGAAATAAAACATGTCTATTTTTGATCAGATCCCCCTTAAATCTCCAGTAACACAATGATGGGCAAACGCTCCAGCGGTGTCAAGCCTAGTTTGCCATAGAACCTTTATCATCTGCATTTACAGTGGTTAAATCAAGTATTGGACAATGTGTCCCTGTATCAGGGTCCAGGTGGAGTACAATTTTTATCCCCTACACCTGCCAGATGCTGGTTGTGAACTTTTTATGATCATTTACTTTCTAGAAAATTGTTTATATATAAAAAAAACCCAGAAAGACAGAAGAAAAGTGCTCATTATGTTAATCATATGTTAGTATTACTTATTAAGTTTCATCGTAGATTTCTGCAAAGAACCATTAAATGTAAATATGATCTCTGGAGGACAGTATTATAAAATGTTAAAGTTTTATATTTTGTTCATCTGTGAACATATAGCCATTCTTCAGCCAATTATCTCTTTAGAATGAAAGCATTTATAAATCAATGACTGGCAGTCAAACGCCATTGTCACTCAAATGTTTCAAAGGGACTTTGAATATTCTGATATATGCAGACATTTTAATATGAAAAGAAACACTTGAATGGTGGAGCTAAATCAAAAGTGTCTGTTTTTTTTAAAATTCATTTCAAGTTCTTTTGGCTCAAGAGCAAACAGATCACCCACAGAAAGTCAAACTAAAGAGTAATTATTTCAAAACCAAGTAAATGAGTAGATGCAATTAAATGCAAGAAATGAACTGATTGCAGACAAGACGTACAAGTTGTAACAAGGATGTACGTTCTGGAATTCATCATGTTCTAAACTGTGAATAATAATAGCTATTGGTAAAAAGCAATATTACCATTGCAAATGTTCTCAACCTTGCGGGATAATGGTAATAGAAAATAGTATTGATTTCCCTGTCGAATAGGATTTTAAAATACAATACAATTTTTTTTACTGAACACTACCAACATAGTATTACTCAATAACAGGTGTGAACCATTCAACACATCTAGTCTACCAGGAAAAAACGAAACCTTATCTGGTCATATGGTTATGCCTATCCCATTGATGTTTAAATTCTTTTCTGTATATTAACATCTACCACTTCTTCTGGGATCCACTTACCAGTGGAGAAAAACTTTCTTATATCATATATATATATATATATATATATATATATATATATATATATATATATATATATACATCTGATCTTCTAGTTTAGACTGTAACCTCTTGACTCAACGTTTCTCCTTCTTTGAGAGATACCTGTGCTTTGTTTAATCCCTTTGTGTATGTCTACGTTTCTACCACATTGCTCCTCTCTTGTTTCTACTCTAAGCTATACTTGTGGAGATAATTTAGTCTGACATTTTTATCCTGCAAGCCAATGAACTAGTAGCCTGAAGAATATCTCTATCCTTTGGACTTTTGTGGACAAGTACATCATTTTATATTTATCAACATAGAACTGAAGTTTGTAATTTATTTAAATGGACAGTTTAATGTCCCTGGGAGCCCTATTAAAGCACAAAGGAAAAGAAATAAGAAAACACAGATAGAAGATGCAGATGCTCTCCTCCTCCATAGTCTTGTGGTTCTTGCCATTCATTGGTTCCAGAACCTTCCCATGCATTGGCAAGGGGGCATGACAACAATTTCAAGGAACCATGTATCTATCGTATGCATTAAAGTTCATATGAGGTTCCATTAAATTAGCGATATGTCTTATGCTGCCAGGAATGTCTACCCTGTTGCAGATCATTGTTATCATCAAGTCCATCCTCTTGATAAAAGACCATTAACTACAAACGTCTGTCACTCAGCCATCGTATTATCCGGTCAACTATTTGAACAGTTTATTTATGAGTTTTCGATGAGGGACATTAGTCAATGTAGTTAGTTTGAAAGGCTGTTTGTGATCTCGCAAGCCGTTTAGATTCACCATTTCTTTTCTTTAACATTATTTCCATTATTGTAGTTGGCAGAGTCTTCTTCGCTATCTTTTTGTGATGTAGTAGCACAAACTATTTGTGTTGAACAGTTCTGCTAAAAGTTTTACTAGCACACTTGTAAGATCATAATGTTTAGTATATTCCATCAGGTCCCATTGATTTATATCTTTTTATTTTGGATAGTGGATGAAGTAGAACTTCTTTCTTGTAAACATGTTTTAGATATCCCACTATTTATTTTCTTCTTGTGAGGTACTTTTTCTTCCAGCTTCTTCTGTAAAAACCGATATTTATATATATATATATATACATTCAGGCAGTCATCTAGACATTTATCCTTACTTACATATCTCCCATCTTTTGCTCCAATTCAACCATCCTCTGCTTGTTTTTTTATCTTTATAATACACTTTGTGATATCTTTTGCTGTTTGGCATTTTATGATTGTGTACAACAAATTATTTTTTTTAAATCAATACACAAAGCACATGTCTGAAACCAGTGTTTGTGTTCACATACAGGAAGAAGTCGGGAGACTTCAGCGTACTATAGGACAGATCAATGATGGCGCTTGCTTGCTTGAAAGGTAAATATCCACTGAATTCTTATTTTAAACTAATACCTTTATACAATGTACAAACACAGCATCCTTTTAAAATCTAGAAAAGAAGACGCTGACCTTGTGTGAAAGAAAGCTGATGTGACAAGTAACTGTCCCATGTTCCCATTGTGATAGGAAACAGGGACAGTCCTGTTGTTAATTGTGTCACAAACTGGTTCTTTCATGCATTCTGTGTTAACATTAAGTCATTCTACAGATCCTAATTTGTTTTTTATACCGACTCAATTTATTTTTGGGAAAAAAAAGAGTTATTACCTTTCGATGTAAGTAACCCAATATGAAATATTTACTATTGAATGCAACAAATTTGTGGCATTAAACACATATTGAAGTTCACCTCTGGAGCCAAAAAAAGATGTTACTCGTTGTACAAAAAAGAAGTTGAGGAAGATGGGTATATATATATATATATATATATATATATATACCCATCTTATATATATATATAGCAAGGCTACAAAACTATTAGGGAATCCAGGGAGCGCTTAATGTTTTTGAGTTCCTTGCTCATCCATTCTAAGGATCCACTTTTTCATAAGAGACATGCAATTTTTTTTCTTTCAATTTTAACCTTAAGTTATAAACTTTGGCTATTTAAACAGGTTGTCCTACTGCTGAAATTAACATTTAAGCACATTGCCATTTATTAGAATGATCATTTTTCTATAAACATACAGTACTAATTTGCATTTGATAAGCATAGTCTTTTAACTTCAGCCATTATAACATGTACCATGATGTAACATAACTTTATACTTGTTTTTTTTGCTTTTTATGTTTACTAGGCATATTATACTTCACATGTTTTGTACTTTTTTCGCACTAATCATCTCTCAGATATCCAAAGAATTTTTTTTGCTATATTGAGAGATAACATTACATCAGTATCTCTATTTTGTATTTAT
Source organism: Spea bombifrons (assembly GCF_027358695.1). NCBI lineage: Eukaryota > Metazoa > Chordata > Amphibia > Anura > Pelobatidae > Spea > Spea bombifrons. The sequence goes on along the minus strand of NC_071089.1, from coordinate 92,273,253 downwards.
TTCTTTTTTCCCCGTAGCCATCAGCATTGCACGGATGATAATAACACTGAAAGCCAGCATATATGTTTGCAGACATTGGAAACCAAAGTCAAAATGTAAGTGATCTGTTCTTAAACTTGAAATATGACATTCCCTGTATCTGCAGTGGAAATCTGAACCACAGGCTCTAGAGAGAAATATCACCCGCTTTGACTTTCCTGGCAGCTTTTAATGTAATCCGAACCTGACTTTAGTCTGAGCTACTAGTCTGAAACAAAAACATATAGTATGATTCCAACACATGAATGAAAAGGAACTGATTTCATTTTTTCAGGTCCAGTTATATAGAAAAAAATATAAATGTTATTTTTAATGGTATCTATCTATCTATCTATCTATCTATCTATCTATCTATCTATCTATCTATCTATCTATCTATCTATCTATCTAATCTATCTATCTATCTATCTATCGATCCATCTATAAAAGCAACAAATTGTAGAATTGCGCCACAATGGAACATGGTTTAGTGCTACATCTGTTTATCCACTATTACCTGTCCTTATACTCACTCAATGTTACCACTTCTAGAACAAATCAGAAAATGCTTGCAAATGCAATAACATATATGGCATGGCATATGGATAATGTACAGATAGATTCTCAAAACATATGTGCGTTCTTTTTATTTTTAGATAGCAAGGGCAGTGACCAGGTTGTCCATGCATCCTTAAAAAAAGGAAGATGTTCATGGCTGTAAAAATATCATAGGATATGCAATTTCACATCAATGAGTGAACTGTTAGCTCCCCCTTGTATATGACTACATATTTGTATTAAAGGGGACCTTTGACATGCCTGTCCATCCTAAATCGGGAGCTCATACAAGATTTGTGACTTCATTCCACAGCAAGCTTCAGCTTTAATTACGCCACATACACCCCCACGGATACAGTAAATAAACATTACAAATCCCATAAATATATTATCTGATGTCTATGGTACACAAGCCCTTGTTATTGTCTCGGAAGAATTGTAAAAAATATGCAGTTGCTACTTTATTTCACTGAATATATACCGTATAAAGGAGAAGGCATAATGTAATCTGTGCGTCACGCTAGCTGAATAGAAAACCATTTCAGAGGTCAAGAGAAAGAAAACTTTAAAACGCGTGTGACATTATCACATGGCCTCCTATAATAATGGACAGCTACAAAGTAAATCAATTAATTTAGTCATATTGTAATGTTATAAATATGACTAAATCAATACAACTTTTATCTCTCAATCTTTACGTACATAGGTTTCTATAATGTCAGTACTGGGTTTTCCCACGATTGTCAACCACTAATAGTCCACGGAATATCCTACAAGATCAGATTAATAATATTATTATTATTATTATCTTTTATATTAAGATCTACTAAGATCATATCATTAAAAAAAAGCATGCCTTTTCCTGAATGATGTATTTAACCTTTAGTGTATTTTATTTGCAGTTTATTACTACCCTTCTGACATTGAAAGCATTATCGGAATTAGGGAAATATGTAATTGGGTAGTTAATTAGTTTGGGAAAATTCCGATATCTCTTCATCTAAAATTACTTTAAGGAATAAATCAATAGGTCGGTGATCCTTTCAATGATGAACCAGAATGTGTGAGGTCAAGTCATCTATTCAAGGATCTGTGTACTATGTAGTCTATACATATGCATTCCAATACGTAATTAAAGATACATTAAACCACAAGCTTTAACTCCGTTACAATGATTTCTAGTAAATAGAGTGACCATGTAAAACCACAGTGTTTCATTGTGAATGATATGGTCCAGGTACTAAATGACTCGAAGCACAAGGGCAAATGTAGGATAACACAGAATTAATGCCCCCACAGACCTTTTTTCAAAATGCCACAATAGATATCACTACAGTGACCCATCCACACATTAAATGTAATAAATATCATATGACTTATCGTGTGGGTAATTATTTGGTTACGTGTGGACAGTCTGCTAGCTGGGAACAAAACTTGCTTTACACGATGGTTCCCCTGGCTTGGTCTGTGGCCCCCTAATGTCGCGTTGAATAAGATACCTGGGCCTGATACTGTCTGGAGCTTTCCAATCCCAGAGTGAATTGTGCTGTCTTTGGGTGAATACAAAATTGGGGGGAATTACTCCAAATTCTTCCACTTCACAATAATGGCACTTAAAGTGGACCAGGGCAGAAGTTTCATGAACTGACTTAGCAAAGGTGGCATCCTATGACACTGTTACGTTTAAAGTCACTGAGCTCTTCAGTACGACCCATCCTATTGCTAATGTGTGTGTATGGAGATGGCTGTCTATGTGCTTGATTCTATAAGCCTGTTAACAATGGCTGAAGCACCTAAATAAAATAATTAGCAGTGGCTTTGTGCTGGAGAAGGAGATGTCTGGTGCCTCGCAGATAACCTCTCACCTCTGCTGCTGTGGTCAGCCTAAACTCAGATACACCACTGGTCTTTATGGAATGTATGAATTTGCAAAATGGAAAAAAGTCTACACCTGCCACATGTTATAATGCAGAAATATGAATCCTATTTTTCCCACGTTGAAATCAGGATCAGATAAGCTATGTGGGTTAACGTTGGGTTGTTGCAGGAGTTTGGTCAGCTTCTGATAAGCACAAGGTGAAGAATTAATGGAGATGCTTGCTAACAGCTGGCAGGCTGCATTTGCTCAGCTAGCAAGCCCTTAGCTGTTCAGACTGATGTTATTGCTGTTATTTTCCACTTCATAACACTGAAGAAGAAGCACTTGATATAATGATGTGTATTGTTTTTACGAGAAGTATAAAATCTACTCCATCTCAAGTCTCCCAAACACAATATAAAATGGACTGTGGCACAGTTCTGCCTGTATACGCTGAATTTTCACTTCCCATTACTGCTTCTACGACAAAGTATGTAAAGTGAGTATGATTTTACTTTACTATGGGCCACGGTGGCACAAATAGCCATGTACTGCGTTTCTACAGGAACTTTCTACAAAAGTGGCTCTTTTATGGTTTTGAATGGTTATTAAATCAGGATGTTAGAAAGTCTCAAATTTGATGTATATATATATATATATTTATATCAAAGCTGAGGCTAATTCTTGCCTATTTTCTATCACCTTCACACAAATGATTCTAACTGGTACTGGCAGGTTACAGCAGTCTAGTAACAAGCATGGGATTAATCACCTTGCAACCTGTGTTATCAGCATCTACTCATTGAATAGGTCATGTTGTAGACCTCATAGAACATCTGGGGCTTTAACCAACGTCAAACTCTTGCATGCACACCCTGGACACACCTCAAATACTACTCACAGCCCTGCACATATATACGGCATACATATTAGGGATCCTATAAACACCTCCTAATAGATTGGGGGCTCTACCTCCCTTTAATGTCTATTACTGTTTTTATAGCTGTATATGGCTATTGTATTCTTTGAGCGTCATGTTCTGATCTAGCATTCCTCCCATATTGCACATTTCTCTTAGTAAAGGCTGCCCTCTGGTGAACAACAACCAGATTCCCTGCAATCTCACACAGGAATATATTATAAAACAAAAACATTGGTAAACGTTTACTGCAAGCCAAATCCAATGCATATATATAACCAAGACAATAAAAACACTATTTTTCTTTTATACAATAAGCAATTGTGTCCTACATCTTAGTTCTAGAACGTGCCACACCAAGACAATTATACAATTGTGGTCAAGTGCTCTATAATTGTTCGATACCCACCACATCATTTTCAGAGTGGAAATGTGAGGCTGCTGTAACTACCGGTAATTAGAAACAAATTTGGTTTATCACAAATATACACATATGTGCAGGTTCCGAGCAAACCTTAAAGCTGAGCCTCATTAATGGTGTCCAGAGAAGGCTTTAAATAGCTTGCATTAAAATGTGGTGGTAAGCAATATAGCCATGACAAAATTAGATAGGACTCGCTAAAAACTTGGGGTACTTTAACATAGCAATATATGGCCTTATATGGCATTTTTGGGGTGATATTCGCTGAGTATGTGCTGAATTCTTGCTTTGTTTTACTTTTTGTTTATGCATATGTCTTATAGAAGGGGCTAGAGTAACTTCAGGATCCCCTTCTAGAAACATCAAATTACTGTGGGAAGGTAAACTAACAAACTAATATTTTATCTAAAACCAATCTGGTTCCCTAAAAAACAATTTTGACTAAAGAAGTCCAAAGAACAACTAACAATGGTGTAGCAAATAGCCAAATCTGACTTTGTGAACAGCGGTATCATTAACATACATAGGGACCTAAAGGTCAGTAAGTTTGGTGTAACCATGAGGAACAAGCCCATTTTATACACTACTTACAGGATTTCTCCATCACAAACAGCGAGTCCTCATACGTAATGGAGAAGTAATATAATAACATTATCCATGTAAAATATACACATGGTTTGCGGTTCATCCAGCTAGAATCCTTGAGGGATTTTTAAAATGTTCATAGGTGACTGAATTAATGTATTCCGTTAATGTGACAAATCCAAAATGGTGAAAAGTTAGTTGGACACTGATTCTGTATTTTCCTAGCGTTGCTTTAAATTATTGTTCCTGGTTGAAAATGGGGGCCAGAATCAGTGGAAAAACTGAATTGTGAAGTAAATTTCATAAATTAAAGTAAGGGAGTTGAGAGAAAAGATTTTACACAGTTCTAGAACAGAAATACATTATCTTTTATTATTTCGGTCTTTTATTTATGTCAGTTATTGACTCCAAATAATTGATTTGTTCTCAGGCGTGACCCATTGATCTCAGAGGGCTCGTAATCAAATAATTTGATTCAAAAATACTATGAACATATTGTTTTGCTTCAATTGATTAGAAATCCAACTCTGGGGATCTTGTGCAGTAGCAATTATTTCATTCCCTTACAAGAGGAACAGAAAGATTTTCATTGTGGATATTTATCTTATTCTTTCAGCTAAAACAGCTATTTTTGCTTGCCGCTGCTGTTTAATTTGAATGTGAGGCTTAGTTTAATTATAGTTTTCTTTAAAGTACCGTAGATGTCCTTCTAGTTGTATAGAAGTTTTTAGGAGATAATTAGCTTACTGTTTCTATCTAATTTGCTTACTTTGTGTAAAAACAGGGAATATTATTATTTTATTTGAGGTAAAGCAAATATACTTAGCGTCCCTGTATTTAATATACTTAGGGTATTTAAAAAAAATTTAAGAAGCAAAATGCTTCAATCAAAGTTGAATACATGAGTAATATCTCAAATTCTGTGTCTCGTGATTCATTTTACTGTTCTAAGTCTTCAGTCCATGAAATATGCTTAGAAGTGATTTATTCACTAAAGCTGGAGAGAGAGCATGAACAGATGGGGTTTCATGCCCACTCTCGACCACTACCACTCCTTCTACCCACCCATGGCCTGAGGCTAGCCCCGCCCCAGGCCCAGCTAACACCACCTCCATGGATAGCTAGCCCTGCCCCCCCTCACGAAGCCACACCCCCAGAAGAGAATGCCTGGTAGCCTGTACTAGGACGTTCCCAAGTATTATCTCATGCTGTTGCACTGTAATGAATGTTAATGCATTTCGACGCCTTGTGGCCACATGTGGAATTGCAAGCAATAGCCTATATATACGACGACATCTACTTCTTGTCCTGAAAAAGTCAATCACCCTATATACAGTATATTAACTAATTCTATGAATCTACCCATCACCTATAAACCCCAATGTATGAGGCGTAAGTATTGTTTTATTTTTATATGAACTCACACTTCATTGTGTGTTGTTTCAGCATACAGAGAGCATGGAGGGACCACGTACAGCGCCACGATTCCTTGCACACCAACCTTATGGAGAAACGTAGTCCATCCCCATCTTCCCCATCATCAGAAAAGATGAGCAGCTCGATCAGTATGAATACATTCTCTGATGGCAGCACTCCAGTAAGTACAATGACCTGCACTCTTTCATTTGTGTATCACAAGTTCCTACACCCAGCCTGTGTGTTCCCCAACACATGGCATCCTAACTAGATGTTTTGTTTGTACTGTATTATTTATATCAGACAGATCTAGGGCAAGGCGCCGTTTCATTTTTAGAAATGAACAGCATCCAACTGAATTCTTTGATCTATATTAAACATGTATTTTTTATGCAAAGAAGTGAGCAATGATAATTTGCCACTTATGGGTCTCTTTTGCATTAAGTAATGTTCGAGTGCATGTCCCGCTCTGGTCAATTATGTCTGCAGACATAAGAGCCTTTCAGCGTTGCTCGGTGATGCAGAGTGCTGTTTCATTACAAGGTAACGGGAGACAGGCTAAAGTTTGCTGGTTCCTAATTTTGTATAGAAAACAGTATTAATGGTGGTTTGTAAATGCAGCAATGTATTTGTAAGCACTTTGTTTCTGTATCCTCTGGAAAGAAAAGTATTTTTCATCAAACATATATGATAATAAAGCATAAGTGAGGGTGATCTAACAACTCAATCATCCCTGCGCACCTGTAGCATGTGTTACTTTTGACCGCATATGATACCAGGGTTTTTTAACCCAAAGTTATGCACAGGTTGGTCAATCAGATCTATGGAATTTAGATAATCATGGCAGTCTTGTACTGTACAATCCTACTTTTTTCTGCACGTTGAATATTGAATAATAGACAATGTATCCCAGGTAGTTACTGCAACTGTGTTTGGATGCTTAAGTATGCCTTATTATTAAGCAAGCATATGCAAAATGATTAATACATCATAGAATGCTTGTTTTGACAAAATCATGTTCCTATGAAAGCTGTTTATTAGAACAGAAATCTACTTATTTCCATTTAAAAAAACAATGATGGGTTTTGGCTCTTTAGAGCTAACTTTTGGGGTAATGTATAAATGGTGCACAGTTTTAAAAGTGGTCTAATGACCGAATCTGGGAACAGGGATCTACCTAGAGTATTTGGCACAAATATTTCACAAATTTATAAACTGTATGTCAGCTGGGAAAAAAATAGAAATCTAAAAAATAAATTGTGCCACCTCTGCCCCTGAAACAGCTTGCCTGTACCACGTCTGCCCCTGAAATAACCTGCCTGTGCGACCTCTGCCCCTGAATCAGTCTGTCTGTGCCACCTCTACCCCTTTAGCAGCCTGCCTGTGCCACCTCTGCCCCTGAAGAAGCCTGCTTGTGCCAACTCTGTCCCTGAAACAGCCTGCCTGTGTCAACTATTCCTCAAAACAGCCTACCTGTGCCAATTCTGCCCCTTTAGAGAACATGATGGCTTAATGGCTCCGGCTACCCGTCGGTGGGCGTTCCTAATGACATTCCGGGAAACACTCCCATTTAAGGGGCAAATGGGCAGTGAATGGGGCATGTCAGGACCCTGCTTTCACAACACAAAGGATTCAGGTGTTGACCCAGGGAAGCGGTGCTTCTTCTGGAGTTCTCCGGGCTAATCCCAGAGAGTTCCCAGGTATGCTAATGACTATAACAATCAGTGGAATCATTATTTCAGCAGGCCTCTATTAACAATGAAGAGCATGCAGGAGGAGGCTGCCAGCAACAGAAGTTGCCTACAGTCAGGGGCGTACCTAGAGTATTTGGCACCCGGGGCGGATCCTGTATGTGGCACCCCCCCACACACACACTTTAAAACTACCTGGCCGAAACTGAATAAGCCCCCCCCCACACACCATAAAAAGATCTAAAACTTTTATTTAAAGTAAGTAACACACCAAAATAGGACAAAACAATTAAATAACAATATATATATATATATATATATATATAAAATTGTTAACAGCAATCACATTCCTATCATGCCCAGGCATACCCAGATTCCAGAAGGCACTCGCAGACTTGGCATGATAGGAGTATGATTGCCCTATCTACCCCTTCTCGCTTCCTTCTGCCCTATCTACCCCTTCTCACTCCCTTCTCCATATCTACCCCTCCTAACTATCTACCCTCTCCCTCTTTGAAGTTCACTTACCTTTCAGGAGTCCTGCGGTGGGGGTGCAAGGCCTCTGTCTCCCAGCTCTGCCACTGTATGGAACAGTATAGAGTGATGGGAGTTATGATGTACTTTAGAGCATAATTATATAATGAAAAATACATTGGAAATGGTACAGCATAACACCCATCACTCTCACACACTTACCAATCCACACGCATACCAATCCACACACATACACTAATCCACACACACATACCAATCCACACACATACACCAATCCACACACATACACCAATCCACACACATACACCAATCTACACACACATACCAATCCACACACATACCCCAATCCACACACATACACCAATCCACACACACATACCAATCCACACACACATACCAATCCACACACACATACCAATCCACACACACATACCAATCCACACACATACACCAATCCACACACATACACCAATCCACACATACACCAATCCACACACATACCAATCCACACACATACACCAATCCACACACATACCAATCCACACACATACCAATCCACACACATACACCAATCCACACACATACACCAATCCACACACATACACCAATCCACACACATACACCAATCCACACACATACCAATCCACACACATACCAATCCACACATATACACCAATCCACACACATACACCAATCCACTCTCACTGTATGCTTTCCTACCTTTCCTCTTTTCTCCTTACAGCTCTTTTCCTGCTCTTCGCTCTTCTTCTTCTTCAGTTCTTCTGTCTTCTTCCGGGTCAGAGGGCACGGGCAGCGGTGGGCGCAGCTTCAGTGTTGTGCGCCGGGATCTGACAACAAACCCCGGCGCACAACAGCTCTTGCCGCGCGGATCGCAGGGGAGCGGTATCGGAGGTCTTTAACAGACCTCCGGCTCCCTTGAGTGATTTTAAGCCGGGTTCAAGGGAGATCCTTGAACCGGCTTAAAATCACTCAAGGGAGCCGGTGGTCTGTTAAAGACCTCCGATACCGCTCCCTTGCGAGCCTGCTCCTCCAGCGGTGGACATTACTGTCCGTCTCTGGAGGGGTGCCGGGTGCCGGCAAGTTGGCACCCCCCTGATGAGCGGCACCCGGTGCGGAAACGCCCCCCCCGCCCCCCGCTAGGTACGCTACTGCCTACAGTGCTAGAAAAAGCTAGAAGTCCGAAGCCTGGTGCCACACTGTAGCCGTAGAACAACAACTTTATTTAATATTTTTTTTTCTGCAATCAGTTGATTACTGGAGAACCAAGTTCATTTTTATTCCCTGGAATGTTTCAGCAACCAAAGTTCAGTGCAAACAATTCAGAGCTTTTATGATGTGATAGTACAGTAAACGACTTTTGAAGGTGCATAAAGCATAAAACACATCGCAAATGGTATGTCGAGGGCATTCAGCAATACAAAAAAAATGTCGGGGGCCCCGTGTGACTGCTCGTAAGAGTGATTACAGTAGCCCCTTTGGAAGGCAGCTTGTCTTTCAAATATGACGCCGCCTTGTGGCTGGAAAAAGCGATCAAGAATTATTTCCTTCGCTCAGCTGGTGTTGCTAAGGTTTCAAACACACCAGAAAGAAGCATCCCATCCTTAATTTTAGCGGCAGGGCACCGCCATGTTTGAAAGACACGCAGTCTGACAATAGGGCAGCGCCCATCAAGCACATTATTTGCAGGCATCACTGGATGTCATCGATAGGGGGTGTGGCTGGATGTCATGAACGTGTATGAACACCCATCATTCAGATCACTCAGGAGTGAGATCATTTGGCCAGTCAAAGCAATTGAATCTGTCTTTCTCTCTCATTTGCTTTTAGCGAGGGACAGAGACAGATCCTTGTGTGAGAGCAGGTATAAGTCATCATAAAGTTTGACAACATGTAATCTTTCCGATCAGAGACTTGGTCCACAACAAATGAAAGATGTATTCTGTGGTCCAAGTTATCACAGCCCCAAAACCTGTATAGTGTGGCTATCTATTTGCACATTCAAAGGATGCCTGAATGTACATGTATTCTGATGTTGCTCCAGTAACAGCCAACATTCAATAGCTGTAACTTGGGGCAACAAAGTGCATGGAGATGAAGGTTAAAATCCACTTTTATTTCTTTGGTTCTTGACATAGCTTACATTTCAAGGATTTGTTCAGTAAATATAGCATGCTGATGAGTTTAATAATGCCTGATGAATTTCAAAACGAAGGAAAGCGGTGAATCAGGGCACTGTATTAACCCTTTTACTACTGCAGCACTGTCACAAATGATGCAATGATATTGTCAATCGTGAGATATGTCATCTTAGCTCTTCTATCCTATTTCACCCTTGGGATTTCCACTCAGCACTCTTCATATGCTCATATACGCAACAATAACAAATCTGCAGCTCTGACTATTATTGTGTCAAACATCGCTAAATCTCACACTATAAACTACCCATCTAAAATGTTAAAGGGTATCGAAAAATAAATGTTGGAACTAATGAATAAGACGTACAATGAGTTAAATAAATGAGGCAATATTTTTCAGAGAATACATGACAAAACACAAAACGATGTACATATGTGGGCAAATGAAAGGTTAAGGCAATGAACATTTTTTGGTCACACTCACGTAATAGTCCCTGAATGCTAGTCCTTAATTACCCCCAGTGGTAATAGTTGTAGTGAGGAGTGTACTTGGGAACTTCCCATGGGTGCCTGAGAAAGAAGGATATGTGGTACTCTCTGGGGTTGACTCTGCTTCCCTGGGTCACCTTCCCTGGGTTGTTTGTGCAGGAGATGTGTTGGAGGAACACAAGTCCTGACACTTGATAAACTTTTGGTCAGTCAGCTCCAGCGCTGGCTTCTGAAAATCTCTCAGGGGGTTCTAATGAGACTCATCATGCTCATAGAAATGGCTCCCATGGATAGGATTGCTTTCCTGTCACTGATTGGCTGCTTCAATCAGCCAAACAAATGGTTAGAATCCTCAGTCCACAGAGGAGGTGGGAAGCTGCAACTTCTTCAGAATAAGTTTTTCTTCTCCTTTTTTTAAAAGAATGCATACTGAAGTACTTTAATATGTATTCTTCTGGGACATTAAACGTGCATGGGATAGGAAAAAACGATCCTGGAGCCTAATATGGTTTGAGATTTTCCAGGTAACAATGGTTAGACTTTTTAGGTTAGAGGTTTTTATTGTCTCTGTTTCTATTGCTGTTAATATTTAGTTATTTAATGTTAACTTTGAGTAAAAGAGATTTGTAAACCTGCTCCCGGTTCCATTAGTTTTGCCAGCATTCACATTAATGCATTGTATTGTTTAATATTACCCACAACTGAGAGATTATACGTTTGGTTGGCAAAACGCCCTCTTACCCCGATTCCCTTAACTACTACTTTTCACAGCTGTTGCTCTATCTTCTGTAGAACTGTAGAAAATTAGAGGAAGTGTCAGGAAAGATTGGAAGCTCTGTTGACAGCCTAGGGAGGAATATAAAAAGTGCACTGGACTGATGCCTGCCTGCTGCTTTCTTGGCAAGCAGAAAGTGCTACGAGACAGCTACAGTGAAAACAAATTGGCAGATAATTCCTGGTCCTTGGTCTGCCAACTAAGCACCATGTCTGAGAAGATTTTCCTAGACTGCAACACTGGACCCTTGTGAGTTGTTTATTACTATAATTTCCTTTGTCACAGCCATGCAAGGAATTGGTATGGCAGATCTAAAGTGGAGTCACGTACAAATGGCCGCACACACACACTAATGGGGAGAGAAGATTTGGGTGTATGTCTCCCTCTGTTGGATCAGGGCTTTGCTAACAGATTGTGCTACCTCTGCAATAGTCACAATTCACTTGTTGTATCTCGGTTGCAAGTGCATCCTTATTGCTTTGAGATTATTCTTGCAGGGCCAGAATGAATGATGACAAGAGTAAAACTTAATGGGACATGCATAGTTTACAGCCAGACATGAGGAGTGAAAAAAAAACATTTTTCTTCATCTTGGCAGGTGCTTGGAGGCTTGCAGAGGACATAAAAGGAATTTGGTTTAACATAAAATCAAATATATTCATGGAATGCCTTCTAAGCAGAGGGGTTAATGATCATAATAACAATTAAGATAAAAACCAACATAAAAAATGAATGTCATATAAAACAATATACAAACTGTGAATTAACCATTTGTTTCAAGCAGTTGGGGTTGTAGTTAAAGATTTGTTCGCATGATAAAGGTTTGTTCGGTCTTTTCTACCATTTTGTTTATTAAGATAAAGCTCAATGGGTGTGATACAGATCCCCAGACAGTTAGCTGTGACAGGCGTTGACGTTTTTGTGTCCTTATGACTTAAGACTCGTTTAAGGCTGATTGAGATCTCCGCTAATTTAATATGAGCACGACAATCCTGTGGGTGAGGACACAGAACACCTACTGGAGCAGTTTGTGACATCTTATAATTGTATTCAAGTTTATCAAGAGAGGTTTATCAAGAGAATATCAGATTGATGGTGAACAATATTGGCGGTTAATTTTATTCTTTTATCCAGGATAATCGGGTAACCATATAAAAGACTGATTAGCACGGACTAGAACTCTGCAATGTTGCTTAACTCCCTTCATAGGGCTAGCAAGGAAGCAAAGTAGAGCTAGCAGTCTACATTTTGGCTCAGCATTTCTCCTAATTACACTTTATTACTTTTCAGCACAGATTTTTTTCCTCTCATATTTCACATCAATCATCGTGGCATGGGGGTTTCCAGCTTGCCTGTGGTGGTGGAAATATCCTTCCTCTGAGGCAAGTCTCCAGGCCAGTAAATGACTACCAGGACAATCCCTCCACAGGGCACAGAACAACCATACCTCTAACCCAAAAGATGTATCCCTTCACACCAAAAGCACTTGCTGCCACCAAGGTGTGTGCTCCACTAATACAAAAGCTCAAAATAACTAGAAGGTACACTACAACCATTTACACTGTTTCTACACTGTATGACCAAAGTTTTGTGGACAGCCCTCCTAATCCCAGAGTTTAGGTGTTTTAGCCACATCCATTGCTATTAGGTGTGTAAAATCAAGCACATAGACAGGCATCTATTTTGACAAATATTGGCAGTAGTGGGTCATTCTGAAGACCTCCCTTACGAAAAAATGACTGCAGTTTTTCTGAAGTAATACTGCAGTTTTTTGGACATGAAAAAAAAACTACAATACTGCACTTTTACTGCAGTATTACTGCACATTTACTGCACTTTTACTGCATTTGTACTTCACTGTACTGCAGTTTTACTGCACATTTAGTGCACTTTTTTTTATACTGCAAACCTAGAGTTGTACTTCAATGTACTGCAGCTTTATTGCATTTGTACTTCCGTACAAAAATAACTGCAGTAAAACTGCAGTACAGTGAAGTACAAATGCAGTAAAACTCCAGTAAATGTGCAGTAATACTGCAGTAAAAGTGCAGTATTGTAGTTTTTTCATGTCCAAAACACTGCAGTATTACTTCAGAAAAACTGCAGTAATTTTTTCGTAAGGGCTCAGTGACAGCTGCCGTGACATCACGGTGTGTGCTAAGCTCTGTTATTCCCGTGGGAACAAGTGCCTCTGGTCCACAAGGCTTATGGAGATAGCTGTTGACCCCCGGGATGTGAATGAAGTACCTGTGAGCAGGATTAGCAGTAAACTGAGTGCAAGGACTGCATCTCAGACCCCCTGCCTGACAGGTAACAGCGGGGACCAGTGTACTAAAACGTGCGGTGCATAAAAATCACCAGTCCTCTGTAGCATCACTTACTACAAAGTTACAAAGTCCCTCTGGAACCAATATCAACACTGAATTTTGTTAACATGGCCGAGCAGCTGCATACAAGCCAAATCTGCAATGCCTAGCATCAGTAAGAGTGAGCAGTGCAAACATGTTCTCTGGATCAAATTTCTCTATCTGGAAGTTTGATGGCCAAATCTAGGTTTGGTAGATGCCAAGCAAATGCTACATGATGGAATGCATAATGCCTACTGTAATGTTTGGTGGAAGCAGGATAATAACCTGGGACTGTTTTATTAGCGTTTGGGCTAGGCCCCTTATTTTCAAGAGTAGCATACAAAGACATGGATATTTTGGAATGGAATGCCCAACAAGCTCATGCACAGTGCTGTGAAAAAGTATTTGCCCCTTCCCAATTTCTATTTTTGTATATTTGTCACACTTAAATGTTTCATCCAACTAATTTTAATATTAGACAAAGGTAATACTTGAGTAAACACAAAATGTAGTTTCATATATAGAAGGGAAAAAAGCTATCCAACCCTACCTGGACCTATGTGGAAATGTAATTGCCCCCTTAGTGACTAAATCAACCAATTAATCACATTTAATAAATAATTTATAATACAAATGGAGAAAACCTGGAACAATTGTAAACCTTGCTAGGAGAGGCTGGGCTAGCGAAATTCCTCCAGGAGGGCATCAGCGATTCATCTAGGAGACCACAAAAGAACCCAGTCTAACATGTAAAGAACTGCAAGCCTGCCACTGCTGACCAAAAAGCACACAAAGGCTCATCTCACATTTGCCAAAAGACATTTTGGGATAATATTCTGTGGACAGAAGAGTTAAAAGTGGAACATTTTGGAAGTCATGGGTCCCATTACATATGGCGTAAAGCTAACACAGCATTCCACAATATAAACATCATACCAACAGTAAAACACGATGGTGGTAGTGTAATTGTCTGGGGCTGCTTTAGGACCTGGACAACTTGCCATAACTGATGGAACCATGAATTCTGCTCTCTACCAGAAAATACTCAAGGAGAATGTTCGGCCATCAGTTTGGGACCTAAAGCTCAAGCGCAGATGGGTTATGAAGCAGATGATCCAAAGCACACAAGCAAGTCCACCTCTGAATTGCTCAAATGAAACAAAATTAAGAATTTGGAGTGTGCTAGTGGGGAGAGCCAAGGGGAGTGGGCTAAAATACCTCCACTGCCACATAAGACTCATTGACAGTTATCACAAAAAACTGTCCTTGTAAAAAAAAAACATATATACCAAATATACATATTCTCATTTATCAGTCACTATTTAACCCATTGTGCTCTTTTTGGGCCACTGCTTTTACAGTGGGTTTGGCCCGGATGCCGGAGAACTTTATGCCATAATCTCTCATTTTAATGTTTAGCTATCTAGGGGACTCTGCAGGATGCTTAGTTAACCTTTTCTGTACTCATGAATAGGTTAACTGATGTATCTCCATGACATAGACCCTAAAAAATATGACATCTGGTATTCCTGGCTGAGCTCCATTGTCCTCTACTGGCAAATATGCTGTTCACAATTTAATGAATATTATTTTTGTAGGTCATGAATTAGTTAAACCCATTTGCATGGTAGAATTAATTTCCACTTATTTTGCACTTTTTGTTAAATATCTCTGTTATATTAATACTGTAAGATGAAACATGCCTTGCAAGTTAATAGAATCATGCAGCCAATTTATGACCCGCTAACCTATATTTAAGTTAAGTAAAACAACCCGGCTCATAGTGCGTCCTTTGTTCTGCCAGTTATTTGTCGAGATGAGGTTATGATAAAACCCAGATCACCGCTTTGATTTCTTTTCTCCCCTTTCCATTGGTGTTTAAAATTCTATCCTTGTTTCTGCAAGTCACAGACAGCAGTTTATTTTTCATGGCTAGAGCATCCTTCTCATGGGAGTTTAATGGACAGACTGCATAAAATTATAACACAATAAACATCTTCAATTCTGTGTCGGAGACACTGGATAGGAGCTCTATACAGTAATTTCTCTTTTAGCTCAGGAGCAAAGCTTAAAGATTTCCAAGTATACATAGGCTAAAATTGTATTAAAATTTTATGTCCTAATTTTGGTTCCGTTTTTAATTGCCTTGGTATTGATTGTAATGGTTTGCAGTGCTAGAAAGGGGTAAGAGCGTTTTTCTGGGTGTTAGCTGGCCACCGGAAAACTGACAGTACCTGTAATGTTAAATACCCCATATAGCATACTGTAAGATCACTGTATTGCAAAAACCTGTAACATATAGTAGTTATGCAAATGATAAATGGTGTGTGTATATATATATATATATATATATATATATATATATATATATATATATATGTGCATTTTATTTTAATACATATTTTAAAGTATACAGGGTATGGATACTAAATTTACTGGTGTCTAACTGACACCTTATGTTAACACTCTCTAATGCCATACTCTAACACACACACACTCTAACACCATACGCTAACACACACATATGCTCTAACATTGGGGCTGGATCTCACGTAAGACTCTTTTGCTTCCATTTTTTGTATTGTTTTTATGTTTACTACTATTGTATCATTGGGAATGATTGGTGTTTGCATCAGTGCCAATATTTGAACTATTAAATGTGCTCAAATTATCACATTATAAAACTGTATGCAAATCTATTTTATTGCATGCTTGCTAAAATCAGATCATCCATGATCAGTTTATGTCTAAAGGGAGACATATTTGTGACTTATTGAATGAATATCCATTCTAATGTGGAATGCTTAGCTAAGCTTGTAACATCCATGTGGCATTCATCTGAGTTACATTATGTTCCATTATTGCTTTAAACATTTATTTGCATTTATACAATCTTTAGTAGAAAGCACTATTCTACTTGAATTTGAAGTCAGGGGTGTAAGTAAAAATGATAATGCAGCCCCTGTGGTGCAGAGGTTCCTAGGCCTTAGGGGGCTTTTCAGTGCGCAAGTGTATTTTTTGATGCCGGTATTAAAAGCATCTGCTGCTAATGATTTTTGTAATTATCTATTACCGGGTATGAGTAAGGTGTTTGCTATCATGTCACTGGCTTATTTATGTATATTTATCACCTCCATAATATAACTGCACATAATTTACTTCAATTGAGTCAAATGCATTTACATCCACAATGGGACAGATTCAAGCAGAGCAGAACCCCACAACCCAGCTTGCGGGGGGATCAAGATTTTGAGTTGTGGTTCTTAAGTTAGCCTTCTAAAGATTTTTGCGGGTTTAATCCTTTCTGATGTATATATAACTTCATGCTTTAGCAAACCAGCGACTGACTTCTTCATTCCAAAGCTCTATTAATGCAGTCTGTAGAGTGCTTTCAGTCTGGAAGCATATCATTTGCACAGGAATTATGTATGCAGTGTTATTAATTAGCTCATTAGCAAGAATTTGCATTGTCTTGGCCATGACTGGCAATGGATTTCAAGGGACTCATTTAGAAGATAAATGGCAGTGACTGGCCCACCCACAAATTTTAGCAGATTTCCACTGTAAATTCGCAGAGATGGTATTACATCCTAACCATGGGCACGTTATATGGCAACACCTTATTGTAGGCCTTTGCCAGGATATTAAAATATTAACCTCCAAGAGAACAAAATACATCCTCAAAAACACTGACTAGCTGATACTTTTTATGAAAGCACTTTAGGATTTTAGATTCAGTTTTTATATGGTATAGGGAAATGATATACAGAATGAAATATCCAGCTATCTACACTATATGGACCATTATACCAACAGGGACTTTAATGACATTTTATTCACCTGTGGCAATGGGTCTGATTTTAAGTAATTGAGAGGTGTGATCCAATACGTTTGTCCATGTAGTGTACCTGTACTCCTGGGCATTGAGTGGATCATCAGCAATCATTTACTTTGCTTCTTTCATCGTCTTATTGCAGCGTACCTAAATCCATTTCAGGCTGCTGTATCTCTTTACTTCAACAGAATAGTTATAGCTCCATTTATTTAATGTTTTGTTCCTTGTCCCTCATCTTGCTCTACTGACACTTCATATGGAGGGGGTTATAAATATTTATAGTCCCTATGATCCTCGAGTACCCTATACACTTTTGGGACCTCACAGAACTCATTCTCAGAAGGAAGGTAAATATTGGGCCTTATATACACAGCAATCTGTTAGTACCAGGGTTCCTTTTTAACAGATTCTACTCTATCCCTCCATCGTCTATTCGGTACGGGTTTCAAGTTCATTAATTTGTTACTGAACCCATTTGCTGATGGGAAACTACCTATATAGTATCCCTTTTAAATGACACTTAATTATTAATTTCAGTATTTCAATAATACTAATTTTGACAGAGGTACAGAATACTGTATAATATGTGTTCTAGATGCTTTCCTTACTGCATACAATAATAAATAAGCAAATTATCTTAATATATTTGTATATAATAGTAATACTGTCTGCAGGTTGTCACTTTGCTTATGGTACGTTTATGGCACCTACTAATAATATGCAGTTTTATGGCAGGAGCTAACAATGAGAAGAATACCTCCTGCCGGGCTTCACAGCACCTGCTGACATTATGTCTCTTGTAAGTAATGCTGAAATGCTACTTGGAAAGACAAACGTGTTATTGTAAAGACTAAAGTATTATTAGCAGCTTTGGCCTGAAAGTAATGTGTCAGTATCAGGAGAATTACTAGAAACCACAGAGCTCTGATGCGAAAATTGCCACGGACCCCACAACTTAACCAAGCAGCATGTGCCACCTTTGCTCCGAAAAAGTTTGAGTGCCATCCTAACCCCCAAACAACTTATCTGTGCCATCTTTGCTTCAAACAGCTTGTATGTACCATCATTGGCTCTTACCCCCTCCAACATACACCCTGGCACACATACGTAAGCACACTTACACAAATTTCCACATGCTAACAAACAGTAACAAACACTCATACTCACTAACACAGATGTACACACTGATTCACCTACACACACATGCTTAGACACAAACACACATACCCATACATATATATGAATGCTCACACACACTTATGCATTGACATCTATGCTCACATATACCTATACATAGACATTCATGCCCACTTACATATATACACAGACATTCATGCTCACATACACTCCACCATTAGTTGTTCTGCCATTAGTTTGATGAACATCCTCTGAAATAGGTAGCCATTGGAATGGTCATATGGTCAGGTATGTTTTATTTATATATATATATATATATATATATATATATATATACATATATATATATATACGCAAAACATGTTTTATAGCACACTTTAGATAAGAATATAGTATATATATAGTATATAGTATGGCTGCATAATAACATTATGTTATTCACAGCTACATGTTTTTTTCTTTATACAGAGAACATATTTGGTTATAATATTGTTTGTCTTAAATCAAGTCTACTTATTCTGCTTAGTTTATCATACTGTAATGTGTACATATTTGTGAAAGCTTCCCACCAGTTTACTAAAAATATTTAACTTCAACACAATGCAAGTTGTATTTCTGCCATATGCCACCTCCTGTTGTGATCTACCGACTTCTATTGGGCCACTATTTTTGTGGCATTTGACAAATCCAGTCTTGTAAATTTGCATTTCATAAAGCTTAAAATATGTATCTTATTGAAAGGGATTAGCATAAGCTCATTCAGCATTATATGTTCTGTTGAAAATGCCAGGAAAAAATCCAAAACTGTTGCATTTCCATCTGCCAGTCTTTTCTGCACTACATTTGCATAAATGTTTCAGCAATAAAGTAAAATTATGGCGCATAAACCATTTTAGAATATCTCCCAAATTGATAACTTTCTCAAACATTAATATGCAATGGGAAGTATAATCTCGTATTGTAAAAACTACTACCTGTCATCCATGAAATGTACTGGGTTTGGCGCATTGTGTAGTTAACCCTATAGGTGAAGAAGGCACTGTGTAGGGGCAAGAAGAAATTAGCAATACATCTACTCCAAGCTGCTAAGTGGAAGCTTGCCACAAAGCTTATAGAATAATGGTTTGCATGAAAATGAGGACCCAAGGACCTTAGATGATCTTGAGGATGGTCACCATAACCGGGAACTCTCTGGTTTTCACCCAGAGACTAATAGTGAAGTTGGGCTTTCTGTGGCCTTGTCTTATTCTCCTTGTTCTCAGGGGCAGATGAGAGTTGTTTAGCCACACCCAGTATCTACCCAATTCTCCTCCCACTCCCAACTCATTTAATGCGACTTGGGGCTAGCCCTGCCCTTGTTTGCAGCTACCCCACGCCTCCTGTGTCTAATCATGTCCCTTGAGTGGTAAGGCCTGGCTTCCTGTGAGTATTGGGTATGAATGAATGTGGGCGAAGTGTGGCTCTGAGCTACTTTCAATTAGAAATGCTGCTTATTTTCTAGGATTAAGATGTACTTTTGGTGTGATGTCATCAGGCATAGGGTTACCACATCAACCATTTCTTTCCTGGACACACGTATATTTTACAACATTGCTAATCAGCATGTGTAAAGTGCTGCCCTGTAGCATGTGGGATATATGAATGAAGAGATGGACATTTGTTGGTCAGTTATACATCTTCCATACTCCAGTGGGCAGCGCTTTATATATCCTGGTCATCAACATTTAAAAATTGAAACTTGTCCTGGATGAGATCACCTCAAAGTTTGTGAAGCCATTACATTGCGAAGCTAGTCCATTATGCCAGTAGTGTGATAACCAGTTTAACATCCCAGATCATGGACATTGAAAAGAAAACAACTCTGCGAGATAAAAGGCTCTGCGTATAATGGGGGGGGGATATTACAGGGGCATAACTAGAAACCACGGGGCTCTGGTGTGAAAAATTGCCCCGCCCCCCCCCCCACTTCAACTACTAGTGTGTGGCATCATTGCCCCCACACAACTGGTCTGTGCCTTCTTTGCCCCTTTCCCCACTTCCAACATACAACATTTGTAAACACACATAAGCTATGTGCGGTCCAGGTCGGAAGGGCCCTTTCTAACCAATTTTGAACCGGTATGAGGAGACAGGAAAAATGGGTCCCCTACACCCCTGTAGTAACACCAGTGGCGGTATAGGAACATAGGCTATGATGGCAAATGTAATTTGGTGTTGTTTATAAATAACCTTCATCAAGCAAAGTTAGGAAGGCTGGAATTAACACCCCACAGGGCGCACAAGTGACACCGGTTATTATTCAATGATTTATACAGTGACTTACAGTGACATATTTTGCAGCAGTGTCCACTAGGTAAAGAGGACATACTAAGTAGTGCATAACGATTTGGACTTCCAGAGACAATAGACGAGGAGGGTCCGGTTCTAATGAGTTTACAATCTAGAAGGTTGGGGTTATGTAGCATTATTCTCCTCTGGAGGTAAGTAGCTTATCGAGCACATAGAGAGACAGGTAAAATGTACATTCTTTATAACTTGGGGGATTTGGTAATCTAATTCAAAATCTTTAAAAGCGTATGCTGTCTACATGGATTACCTTCTGAGTAACACCGATGTAAAACATTTGCTTTGGTACATAGAGTGTTAACAATTGGTTTATGGAGGAAGAGTATCATTTTATAGATAAGTGAAGAAAAACGCTTTCTGTGTGTAAGAAATATCCTTGTATGCGGTGTAATACTGCTATACAATTGCTTTGGGATTTGGTGCGGTCTTGTTCAGGGAGACAGCCACAAAACTTTCACAGACAGGATTTAGGGCTTAATAGGTACTGGTGATGTGTAACTAGGGAAGCATCTTTTCTAAAACGGAGACTAAAGGACATTTTTTATTAGAAGCTGTAGCCATTTCCACATTACTCACCGGGCAGGGATGATTCTGATCATGGCAAATAGGACTTTAATGGTAGATATAACGATTTCCTCCTAGCTAAATTATTGCAATGGCCTTTTTTGGAAAATGAGTCCTGAGATTGCTCCAGCCTGAGAACACTGTGGTGTAATCCTATAATCAAGATCTTTCGCCAACACTGATGTGCTGCCGCTTGCAAATGCATTTTGGGACTCTGATGTTTATTAATGAAAATCCAATCAGTTTGCTCCAATAAGCTTATTTGAATAAAGATATAGAGCAGTTGTGAAGATTTGACAACATTTCAAGTAAATTAAAATGTGTGTATGGTC
Source organism: Spea bombifrons (assembly GCF_027358695.1). Lineage (NCBI taxonomy): Eukaryota > Metazoa > Chordata > Amphibia > Anura > Pelobatidae > Spea > Spea bombifrons. Next base: position 92,251,310 of record NC_071089.1, on the reverse strand, counting down.
ACAAAAGAATCTTCATGGTTATCACTGTATGTACTCTCGTTTTACCAGTATGTTATCAGGTTATAAATACTGCTACAATGAGTCCCATTTATAAAGGTGTTACAGGCAGGAAAATAGGGATAAACAGTTTTACACCAACTTTTTCCAGAATGTGGAAAAAATGTAACGCAGAGCATTCCATGTATAAATAAAAGAAAAAAAGCTGTCATATTTATATTGGCAATTTTGCATTCTCAATAGTTTTCTGTATGCATTCCATGGTGCAAGTGGAAAATTGTCACTGCACCCATGGTAGCACCTTTATGAATCACCCCCAGTTTGTTCAGATTTCAGTAGACATGTTTTCCTGTTGGTGAGTAGCTGATCTAACTTAGTTATGTTTTACATGTGACTTTTCCTAATATAGAAAAGTTCCCCAGCCTCTGTGGGAATTTGTAGGGTTTCCACTTTTTCTGGACACTTTTTGAGAGGATGCACCTAGGGATGTGACTGGCGTGTGAGCATGGATGTGTTTTTCAATGTTGACAATGACTATGTATGGTTTAGTAGGCAGAAAAGAGCAGAGAAAGAGAAGAATGAGAAGAAATAGAGAGGGAATAGAGAGAAAGGATAAAATAAAGAGAAGAGAGAATATAAAAGAGAGAAAAAAAGAACAGAAAAAGAAAGCTGTGGAAGGATATGAGAAACATATAAGATAAAAGAATGACGTAAGAGAAAAAAGAGAACGAGGGTTAAGTGAAAACAGAGAAAGGAGAAAAGAGGTAAATGAAGAAGACAGAGAGGAAGGAAAATACGGGAATACAAGAAAGATAAAAGCAAAAGAGGGAGGAAAGAAGAGCAAAGGAATTCCTCTGTGGAATGTGGACTCATATCCAGAATTTTCCAGGACCTATAGAGGTATCTGACACCTGGTACAACATCCAGGAGTCAGCAGGGCCGCTAAAGGATACAACTTAGATGTGTCATAAGAAAAGTCATGGTAAAGCACTGCTCCCTACACAAACTTCAAATATACCCCCTAAAAACATATCCCTCTTGAAATAGCATACTCCCAATGTTTCAAATGGCCAAAAGGTTTGAAATAAAATTCTGGGAGAATCGGTAGAAATTATGCTAAATGTAAAAATAATTCACATTAAGGAATGAAATAAAGGTATATGTGAAATTCCAATGTTTTACAGTAAATATCATTTATAGCACTGTTCATCAGTCATTTTCCTTTAAGAGTTACTTAAAGGGGCAGTTCAATCACGCATATTTTTTTACTTTTTATTTCATTAGCTTATGCAAGACCTTCAATGCACTGCAGTTCTGCGGTTGTACTCCCTTCCCGAGACTCCAATAAATTTCATTACATATTATTTAAAGCAATCATTTTCATAATTCTGCTGAGCAGATCTATTGGGTATCTAGTTATGGTTAATACCCAAAGGTTTTCAAGGCAGTTTTAATTCCTATTAGCTTCAAAATTTCATTTTGCATGACTGCAATTGGTGCGTCTAGGGTCCTTTTCCATGTGTCAAAAATACTATTTAGTAGAATTACCATGTGAAACATATTATCACCTGCAGGTAATTATCAATTTACTCTCCAAAAAGAACCTAGGGGATAGATCACAGAATCTACAATTATCTTTTAATTCTTTAAGGTAGTTTTAGAACCCATGGAGCGCTTCATCTTGTTCAGAATAATTGAAACGATTATGTCTGCAGCGTAGTATAAACCGCATGCATATGTCACTGTGATAAACAAATACTTGGTCAAAAGGGAAATAAAAAAAATAGGTTTACGTTAAAAAAAAATTACGTCAGATTAAAGTGATAGATGGTAAATGACCATTGTACTAGCATATACCTTTGATAGTATATGGCTATATTTCCTATGTGGGCTAATAATTAAATCTCAGCATCACATGGCATGCAGATGTAAGTTCAAAGAATGTTCTTTGTACTATAACATTTGATCTATAGATCTGTCTGAACTGACCACTTGAGCTATACATCTGCTAGTAAATTGGGAAGTACAACATGTAGAAAAATGTGACCCACTTCCTATTTCTTTTTTTTATAATGGGTGAGTTTTAAACTGTATGTTTTATCTATACTGTTCAAAGACGGCTTTACACAACCTTAGGTTGCGCCTAAATTTAACTTAGATAATAAAAATGATTCCTCACTTTGCTGACCTCTACTCATTTGTTTATAGCGAATAGAACAAGAATTGCTCCCCTAAACAAAAAAACTAAATATAACTACGAGGAACGCCTCTAATCCCAACAGCTGTAATAAGCTAAATCATGGTGTTTAGCAACATATACAGTAAGATAATAATTTGGTTAGATGTACAGAACTGGAGGAGAATACAAAAGTGTACATGTTTGACTTAAAATACTAGCATAGAAGTTCAGCCTGCATTTTAACATTTTGGGACATGGAATTTGAGAAATAGAGGATATTAGTAAGGTGCCAGAACAGTAACATAGAGCATATAAAATGACTTGCTGAATAGGGTAGAAGTCTATACATAATGAGGTACTTCCACAAAGCGGTACTAAAGATTCCTAACGTCCCATCATTACTTTGTTTCATTATAATGCAGTTTAGCTGTTACATTATCCCAACAATTATTTCTTTAATAATGATGCAAAAAACCTTTCGACTGAAAGGAGTAATTACTATTATGGAAAGAACAGCAGGGAAATAGCAGATCTTATAATACATAAAAACAATTAAACTGTAATTACAAATAACTGTTGTTAAAAATAGATTAAACGTTCAACTTTTAGCTGACTGCGTGGGAAAGATAATGGGGTGTCGGCTCATTTGGATGGGACATTTTGTTTGTTTTTCATACCTGCAAATCAGCAAGAATGGAAATTGAGAAGACAATACCAGACTTGATTAATTGTAGCAGAACTGAATGTAAACCAACAACCAAGCAGTAAAACTGGCTTTAAAGAACTCCCCAACAGTACAGGTTCTGGGATCTCCTAACATAAGCCCAGGTACATCTTTCTGAATGAGATACGTCTTAATTTGAGCCACTTTTGTATAAAAGGTTACTAAGAACTGGTTGTAATGGATCAATGCAATTTCAAGGTTCCTCTGCAAAATTTACAAAATAATTCTGTGTGTATATTTGTTATTCTGATAGTAATGTTATACTTTTGTTAGGGGATCATAATTTAGGTCTCCTTACTTTTTTAATGATTTTTTTTAAGTAACTAGGGACAGAACCCACCACAAAAGTATTGCAGGAGATGGACTAGGAAAGGTGAGCTAAAAGAATATGGAAGGACGGATGTTAACCTGTAAGTTTATAGGGGTCCTTAAAGAAGTGGGTCTTGAGTGATTTTTTGAAGGATCAAAGGGAGGAGGAAAGAGGGAGGGATGGGGCAGCGCTATTTAAGGGTACTTTCCTGTTATCCGGAGCCATTCAAAAAAGGTATTTATTATTCAAAACAATTTATCTTTGAAACAATAGAGACACAATAACAATCATAATTGAGATTTTGGAGGCCAAAAAAACTGTCCCACACGCTGCCTCCAAAAGTAAATGGTGATGTGCTACTCCTCGATGTTGTTTGTTGCGCGCCATTTAGCCGATCTCCACATTCGCTCGATGCTCTGTGTGTGGACGCCAGTGTGCGGATCAATGAAATTGTAGCGATGATTGACTTTAAAATGCTCAAATCTGGCCTTTTCCAATTCCAATGATAGAGCCCATTTCGATATTTTGCAAAATTGCTGTCATTAAGTTTGCTGCGCTGTGATCGGTAACTTCGGCCAAGAAGCACTTGCGGGTCTCCAGACAAATTCCTCAGAATACCCACTGCTGAGGAAACACTCTGCATGCATTGTTCTTACGCTTAGCGAACAAGCTCTTGCCGATTTTGACAATTAATCCTTCACCTCCAATCTTCTGTTTTGGTAGTTCGATGAGGTAGTTAGCACAGACTTCTCACATGTAGTTGTTCCAGCGGACGTTTTGTTCTTATTCATGCCCAATTCATCCTCGCACCACTTCATTAACGTTTGTTCCTGGGCCCAGCAATAGAAGAAACGAACGTCTGTAACAAAGGGTAGACGATTATGCGTGTACCGATTTTCGGTGCGGATGTCGACCTTCTTCTGACAAGTAGACTTTCTGCAATCCCAGAGAATACTTGAAAGAAGAGCTTTATTTCGTGACCATTTTGACACAGTAGCCCACCTTTCTCTTCTAAGAACGCCGCTTCTTCTTCTTTGGTACGGGGTAGACTGAAGACACTCAGTCTCATTATATAAAAAAATGTATTTACACATATTAAAAAAGACTCCCAAAAGACATACTGTATTTTCCGGCGTATAAGACGACTGGGCGTATAAGAGGACCCCCAACTTTTCCAGTTAAAATATAGAGTTTGGGCTATACTCGCCGTATAAGACTACCCCTCTACCCAGTATACAACAACCAGCCAATCACGGCAAGCGATGTACCTTACCGGTGATTGGCTGGTTGTTGTATACAAAGCCTGCTTGGATTGGGTGGGTCAGCTCTCCCTAACATATGCCTGTCCACATACACATGTATAGACATACACTGCCCTCACACACCCCTTCCTTTACACACAGATACACGTACACACCAGCTTACAAACACACATATACACACACACACACATATATATATATCTACACATACTAACATACGCCTGTCCATACATACACATTTATACACTGCCCTCACCACACCCCCCTGCCTTTACACACACACATATATATATATATATATATATATATATACGGTATATATATATATACACACACACCAGCTTACAAACACACAAATGCCTACACTGCTCTTACACACACCTGACCATACACATACACTGACCATCTCACACCAACATATACACACATACATACACATACATACTGCACTCACACCCCTTTCTCCCCACCTCTTACCTTTCTCATCTTCTTTCTTCCATCCAGTTGTGGAAGTGTGAGGTCTGTCATTTCAGACCTCTGCTTTACTGCTCCCTCATCACTACGCACCGACACTTGATGCCGAGCGCCGGGACATGACGTCATCCCCGCGCTCGGCATCAATAGTAGTGATTAGGGCGCACGGAAGCTGAGGTCTGAAGTGCCAGACCTCGAGCTCCCTAATGTTGGGCTAGTTAGAGGGAGGTCGTGATCTCCCCAACCAGCCCTGCTCATCGGGCGCCCGCTGACCAGGGCTAGTTGGGGATATTACGATCTTGCACCTAGAGATTCGTGATTCTCCAGTCCGGCTCGATAAGTTTCAGTACCCGGCATATAAGACGACCCCCGACTTTTGATTAGATTTTCACGGGTTAAAAAGTCGTCTTATACGCCGGGAAATAAGGTATTTAAACATATGTATGGAAAGTATTTACACATATTCAAAATAACAGATTTACATATTCAAAAAAACGGATTGACTCAAACGTATTTGCTCCTCATAACAGGAAAGTACCTATTTAAGCTTTTGTTGCTTTTCAAAATCAAAGGTATGTTGTATAAATTACATTAATGTCTGATACCATAAGGACTGAGAACACTTCAGTTTCTCAATCAGAAAGGAAACTCCCTAAGAGGTTTTTAGTAATACAAACACACATGGCACACATTAATCATGGAATGACAAGGGTATTTTAGAGGTTGTTTCTCACGTTATTTGGATACACTAGGCCTGTTCTAGTGGCTGCACAGTCTTGCCCTTTACATATACTTGCAGGGAGTGTATTATTGTGTGCGTATGGGGTGTACATTATCAATGCAAATATGTACTTCTTGAACCTTATGAATCTAGCACTAATTTTACTTATTTTTGCCTTCAGACCCCATATTTGTGCCATTAGTGGATGCCTGGCATGCAGCTCCTCAGCCCATGGGGAGGGTGAATGTTGTGAACCAAATCTTGTTAGGATATCAGGACTTTAAGACTCAACAGCCTAACTAATTTAAGTTGCTGATAATGTCCTTGACAGCAAATTACTTTGTAAAAAGCCGATATAGAGATTCACACACTAGAGAATCCCAGTAACATATTGGAACTGGTGGGCATTCCTTTTGCTATTCTACTGCTGCCACTACCCACTATGAACTGAAATGCTCCATGACTGGAAGTCCCTTCCAAATTACAATCCAGTGACGATGCCTGTCAAAGGAAAAAACTTCTCAGACCTAATTTACATCCAATGATCATGTATGGAACACGGGGGATAACATAAGGTAGTTCAATAAATTTGCACATGTTTCACACCATATTATATATATATATATATATACTGTCAAATATATTATCACATTTCTCTTATATGGTTTAACAGAGTATGCACTTACATACAGAGATTTTTATTTGAAAAACTAAAAGTACGATTCATACGCCCAGTGATACCGCACTTTGTGTAATTAAGTGTTATGGCATGTAACTTTTTAGCCCTATTTTTTTGAGTGAGTAGTGTCAGGAAAGTATCACGCTACGTTTGCTGATAGAGAAAGCAAGTCCATCTGCCTTCGACTTTACTTTCTATAGAGCTAAATCTGCCCTGGGCAGACTGAGGCTTTTGAGCCATTGTGGACAGTTGTTTTTTGTTTGCGTGTAACACCAGAATGGATCAGAATAGTTTGTGTTGTACTGTAAGTGATATAGTAGTGTTACAATTAGTATTACTGTGTAACATTTAATCACATTTCAACTAATAGCAACATTTAGTTTCTCGAAAAAAATACTTTCAAGAAAAAGTCAAAAGTATAGAAAGTGGAGATACCCATTATTGAAATTCCAGTTAGAAAATACTTATTTTAAGATGACCCCGCAAAATTTGAATATTAACTTAAAAACAAAACACAAAAAAGCCTACCCTATAAGAAATATAAGCCTACCCTATAAGAAAAAGTTTTATTAGTAAATATTAATTCACATGTAAACTATTCTTTTCATATTTAATAAAAACTATGATTGTGAAAAATGCACATTTTTTATGCACATCTGATTTTGGTTCTTGCTTATCTGAAAATAATGCATGTATCAATAAGTAATATATATTTATAACATATACATATATAATGTACGATTAGGCAAGGACATAGATAGACATAGGTTTGATCCAGTTCTGGGACAAAATGCTAAATTCTGAAGCAATCAGTAAAAATATTACCAGATAGGTTTCCGTGTGCAAGGTAGAATGTGCAAATGTGCCCCTAAATTGCTCCAGCATTGCCTTACTAAATATTGCTCTAAGTAGTTTATGGTGTGAGCACAGCTGTTATTCAGCTACTGTGGTTTTTCTCTGCGTTAGTACACACCAGTACATCACGAGTCCATCTGTCCGCATCACACCTTGCAGTTTGTTGTATATTTATGAACTGTGCTGTGGCAGTGTTGATACTATATGGAAGTCTTTCGGCTTGGAAATATTGCATTCCTCATGCTCAGATAAAATATTGATGTAATCCGTTATATTTGAGGGAAATACTAGATGGCTACAGCCAAAGGATGACTGGCACCATTCAGCCCAAGGGGCAAGTACAGATATGTAACTATGTCACAAACACCAGACAATATGCTCAGTGGGCACTATCCATACATTCTCTAAAAAGAACTCTATGGAAAACCCATAAAAGGAGCAGAGAAGGGAAACAGTCAGCGTGTAAATGCTTCCAGTGGTCCGCCTGGTGGCATTATGTGCAAGCTGCATTTATCATTTTATTATATTTTATTTATATACCATCACCTGTTTACACAGCACTTCTTACAATACATATATTCAAGGGGTATGACAAAACTAGAATTAACAGCCTGAGACAAACTGGTACATTAGGCAAATTGCATAAAAAAGGCTTTTAAACAGTGGTTCAAAATCTTCACATCAGAGCAACCCAGGAGCAGTTGTCCCTCTGTACCCTTGCCAGACCCCACCTGGTTACTGCAGTGAGTTACTATTAAAAAAAACAAATGAAAAGTTTCCATATGCCCCCTAATGCCACAAGATACCAGGCTGGGATACATAGTTTTAGTGAGTAATATTGGAAGAAAGCCCCTTTGCTTCAAAGAACCATGGTTTATGGTAGACATGTGCAAATGGGCCAAAAATGATTCAGACACTCACTCGCTTGTACTCTCTCACTCACTTTCTTGCACTCTCATTCACTCTCACGCTCTCTAAATGTCTCTCTACCTTCTCTGCAACCGCTTCCACTTCCATGTCTCTCAGCTCTGCTTCTTCTCTAGCATCTTATTCCTCTTCTTGTTCTTCTCTTTCTTCGTCCTTATCTCCAAAGACATGAACTCCCACTTAACTCCTGCGTAAGTGGCGGAACTTCTGGCAATGTTCTCTCCCCTGATTGGAGGATGAGGGGAGAGGGTGTCCACGGAAGCTCTGCCATTTTGCCCGAAGGTAACCTCCAGTGAGATTCTGCAAAAATGATGTTCTCTCCTCGCTCCTCCAGTTGGGGGAGAGAATACAACCAGAAGCTCCACCATTTTTGCAGAAGTTCATGGGAAGTTCATGTCAGAGGAGATGCGAATGAACAAAGAAGATGGAAGAAGAGAGAACAAGAAGCAGATGAAGAACACGAATTTGCTAGAGGAAAAAGCAAAGCTGCGAGACACGGAAGTAGTTAGCGGAGAAGGTAGGAAGACATTCAGAAAGTGTGAGAGTGAACGAGAGTGTGAGAGAACAAAAATATACACATTTTGTTAACTTTGCAATTCATACAAATCTGAATGCACAGGTCTAGTGTAAAGCTGACATTGATCCACTACCAGCACAGGCACTAAAACTGCAATACAACTTAAAATAATTGTTAAACATAAAACTTTTACACAACACTAAACAACGTGACACCACCATATATTTAAAGGCACAGAGCTATGTTTTCCATGATAGATTAGTCATTCCGAACAGTATATTACAAACCTGCTTGGCATGGCGCTGACTGAATATTCGTAGCACATACTGTACATTGCTATATAGTGGGACTTTGCGACAGTGATGTAAGGAATGTCACGCCACAATAAACATGATTGAGACTTTCATTTTTCCTGTGCCACAGTAGGAATAATGATGCAATTCCTGGGAGGCATAGCATTGTAACAGTTTGATTGTTACATAATGTTGCTTAACTATTACATGTTTCTATTCCGTTCTTATACACTTGAGATGTAAATGACTCACAATGGGAATGAGAAACAGTATATACAATTTACATGAGAAAAAACCGATTAAGAAAATAAATGGTCTTTTTGCTTTGCAGCTGGGCATGATAAAATGCTAGGTCTCAGGTTTTATTTGTTGTCCATATCCATTGCTTCATTGTACTTCCACGTATGCCTTTGTGTAGACTGTACATTGATATACACAATGCTTTATGTATGCTCAGAGTCATTTATGGTCTTCTGGTAACAGAGTTTCTGCAGATAGCCCAAGTTGTATAACTTCCACAGGCGAGGTGCGGAGACCCCTTGAGCCACTTTTCTATATTTATTAAGAAAGTATTTTTCCAGGAGGAATGCAGTGATTTCTCTTGTTTTCAAGTATGTTTCTTGTTATCAACATCTTTTTCAGATAGCACGATCCCTAATTACAGCTCTATGATTGCCCCTACTCAATACATACCTGGAAACTGGAAGGATTTGACCCTAAATTGCAGGGTTTTTATACCAATCTCATGTTAAATGAGCAAAATCTCACACAACCCTAAGCTTTAATGATTACTGAGCATTCCATGACTTCACTCATCATTATTTTACCTCCTTAAAAGTAATAGTTTTTAAAAGGGCTGTCAGAACCATTTGTCACCATTCACAGCTCACTGCAAAAAACGTCAATTAAACTGTTAATATTTCAACTATTTGAAGGTCAGCTCATTTATGAAATACTCAAAATATTATCTTCTGACATACAGTAGATGACATGTAAGAATGTCATTAAAATGTAACAATTATTCGATCACCCCACTGCACTAGAACTTATTATGTCTTTTTGTGCAAAAAGTTGAATTGAGAATAAAATATATGTTGTTCCTTTATTTTAATCACACATATTATGTTATATTATCTTCACAGTGAATTCTGCTTAGGAGTTTAACCAAAGGTTGCCGAAAATAAAATGTGATTTTCACAAGCTGAAACAAGTGAGGAAAAAAAAGAAATTCAGCTATATGTTATCTTGCAGTATTTGGGGATTTTCACCATTCTTTATATGCAAAAAACGAGTCCCAGATGCCTTTATATAGTGGAAATTCTAAACCTTAGTTGCGGTAGGTTGATGAAAAAAGTATCCGGCCCTATTTTTTTTACCTTTTCTGGAACAAAAAATGAATCAGTCATGCTGATATGGTCTTAACATGATATAATTGACAGTGCGCCATTGAGATTTTTGGAATATATTGCTAATGTGTTGAAATGTTATTAAATCACTCTTGCTCCTTCATGCATTTTCTATCAGATGTTATGGTAGGTTGTTAAAAATCACAATGATCTATTTTCAGTAATCATGGACCTTAGGATGTTAAAAATCGTAGTGGTTCTGATGGATGTTAGAAACTGTGATATTGTGTTGTGATTTTACAAATATTTGATTCTAGCCTGTTCAGGTGCCAGGGATCATTCCTTCTTCCTCTGGTGTTTCAAATGAGATGCTTCCTTGGAGATCGTAGAAATGAGATGCCATCCCTATGCTGCCTTCAGACGTTATAAATCGTGATGCTCCTTTGAGCCGTTAGAAATCACAGTTTTGCTTTGATGCTAGCCATGAGCCATGAGGTTCTCTGCAGATGCTGGAAATTGGGCTGCTGGTCTCTGGAGGTGTGGGCTAGTTACCCAGGTTGATTGATGCTTTGTCAGTAAATTTGCAAGGTGAGTCAGGAAACACCTGATGCCATTTATAACGTCCAACAAGACATGAAATCATACTTGGAGCTGATCCTTCAGATCTAGAGAAAAACAGTATTTTATTATCCAATACAGCATTACAATGAAGGCGTGATTACAAAAATATTAATATATTATTATTATTTACTATTTCCTTCAGTGAGTAGAGACAAATTTATACTATGGACTATGTAAAGCGCTACGTAATCTGGTGGCACTATATAAATAAATGTAATGTAATGTAACTCCACACTAAAAAAGGGAAAACCATCACATAGAGCTTGGTTTAAAATTATTTATTTCAATTGTGTCACTATATTCTATTTTTCGGCAGTCGATGACTTCTTCACCATTTTCTCTAACTTATTGAGACTTTATATGTAATTTTTTATGCTGGAGTCTTTATCAGGAAATTTATTTTCCCCAGTTCCCTCGGCGCAGTGACATCCCATCATGTTCGGTGCATTAGGAGGTTGACAGCTGCCTGTCAGTATGACATTACAAATGTGTTTCATGAGTAATATACTACTGCCCGGGAAAGGCTAATGCAATGGCACAGGACAGTAAGCGAGAAAAAGCCTGCAAGTAGATCCATGTGTATTCATTTTGCCCTCGAGGGAGCCTGCTCATCTGACTGTATCTAATAAGATATATACCCCGCCAACCAATGGAAGAATGAAAAACTCAAACTTTTATTAACTACAAATTAAAATATTACTCTAGTGCACTTATTTTGGCTAAATATACAAATACAATGTTGAGGGAATTATGTTCATAGTGATACCGTGTGACTGCCAAATTCAAAATTCACCTCCACAAGGTACTTTCATAAAACCTGTTTTCCAGCTTGTACCATGATACTGGGGAGATCGGTTCAGATCTGGCATTACTGGAGCAAGCTGATTCACCTAGCAGCCAGTTGAGTAGCCTCTCGAATACAGAGTGGGACTAAAAGACTAAAAAAGCTAAAGATGTTGTGTTGGTAGGGGACTGAATTATAAGGAAGGCAGATTTGCTGCCAAGACCCTGAATGCCATACATTTTGCTGTCTCCTGGATGCTCGTGTTAGGGAGTGGGTGGACAGATTGTTGGGAGGGGCTGGGAATGATGATCCAGCACTCATAGTATGCATTGATACTAATGACAGGTGGGGGTACTCATAAAGATTAAAAGGCACTAGTTGACAAGGACTTAATGCAAGGACATCTAAAATAATATTTTCTGAAATCTTACCTGTGACCCACGCTACATCAGGGAGGAGGTGGGAGCTTAGGGAGATTTTTGAATCTGTTAAATGACTGCTTCATGTCACAATTAGTGGAGACACCAACTAGAAAGGACACTAGTCTGGATCTGGCGATAACTCACAAAAGCAAACTAGGTTCCACCAAAACACTGAACTTCAGAACTTCAACAGATTAAGGGCATCCCCGGAGCTAACTGACTGGGATAAAACAAAGGAGATAATGGGGATATCTTCACGTCTCATGATTTATTAAACAAAAATAAAGCCAAAATGGAGAAGCCATGTGTGAAAAACTAACTATGTATACCTTATGATTTAATAGCTTGTAGAACCACCTTTAGCAGCAATAACTTGAAGCAATTGTCTTCTGTATGATTCTATCAGTCTCGCATAATTGTGGAGAAATTTTTGAACACTCTTCACACGCCTTTATTTATGCACAGCTCTCTTAAGGTCCCAACAAAACATTGCAATTGGGTTGAGGTCTGGACTTTGACTAGGCTGCTTCTTGTTTTCCTTTTCTTCTGTCTGGGCTGGTGGTTCTCTTGTCCCAGCGTTATCTCAGCCTGGTGTAGTAATTCCGTGGCAGGGCAGAGCCTCGGCACACACCCTCTCGTTTCCACACTTCTCTTTCTCCGTGGATTCATTTGCATTATTCTGTCCTGTGTAGTAGTTTCACAACAAGGAAGGGTCAAGGCACCCACCTTGTGGGCAGCCATTCCTCCAATAAGGAATATATTATATTGATGCAATGGAAAAAAGCCACCTTAACTTCATGTCCTCAGGAAAAAATGCTTATTCCTCCCCATTAACATATTTCTCCCTTTGCTCTTAAGATAATAATAGTTGTCAGTTGTTTTAGGGAGCCTTTGTAATGGTAGGGTGTCCCCCAACTGCCAATAATTGGTTAGCATTAGTTGATGACGATGTTGTTTTTTTAAAGAAAACATTATTCTTATTCTTACTGTATATAAACTATGCTAACTAAATCAAAAAGTGTCCCTCCTTGGACGTTTGAAATGTCAAAAGGGAAGGCCGTGAAGAGAATGGAGATATGTCAGGACAAGAAGTTAATTAGATATTCTTGTCTTCCCATCTTTTGCCACAGCTTTTAGCTTCCTTGGGGAAAGGTCCCTTACTAAATAAATATCTCCAGATCAATGAAAGCGATTGAAGAGAGCATGCTATGATTTGTTTGGATAAACAAGTTTAGTGGTGCTAAATATTGTGATGGTGACTGTTCTTTTTTAAGGCTGGTGTTCATTATATTGACTGGTATTTGATTTTGATGCTCTCGCGCATGAGACATCCACATATTCCGAGTAATTGTCTTCAATAGATAGTTCTGATTTCCAGCAAGCTCTATATAATAGCAGTTAACTTAAAACTTCTGCTGATCTGTGAACTTCAGATGACTCTGGAGCAGTCAGTTTAAGGATCAGATTTCAAGCCTATGCTGGATTGGTAAATCAAATTTCGCTTTGTTGTGCAAAAAGGAAAGTGCCACGTTTACGGTTAGAAAAAAAGTATCAAAACTAGACTTCTGCAACAATAAAAATCATGGAATCATTAAACAGCAACATCTACTTTACCTAATAAGTAACCTTTTAAGAAAATACTGTGATTTATTCTTTAACACGCCAAGGCTAAGGCACGTTTGATGTAATTCCCCTTTTTTAAATTGACCTGGCTAATAATAATAGGACTTGTAATTCTCCCAGAAAACATGCCTAGGCATTGTGGGGTTAATGATACCTGTTCACTGTTTAAAACAACTGCCTAACTATTTCATTGGAAATATAAACATTTTTATTATTACTGTTATACGGGTGCTTGCAAGCGCATCTAAATAAAATCATCAAATGGCTTTTCACATTCATTAAAGATAATTTCATTCAGGGGAAAAAAACCAAAGATATTAAATTACTTGTTGTCTGGAAATCAGAGCGCCAGGGCCTCATATGCAAACGTAACACATAAAAGCGTTATTATTTGTAATAAATGTGTGTATATTAGGGCTGCAGACTAATATTATCCTTCCACTGTAGCTCTTGGCTTTTGCTGTCAGATCACATCATCGAAGACACACACTTACAAAGCTCTTATCGTAAAAATAGGAATAATCTTCTTCTATTCCGGCTGCTCACATCCCACAAGAATAAAATGCTTGAGTAAACTTGATTTTTATTAAAACTGAGTCAGATGATAAGTGTGATAAGTTATTTAACACATACAGTCAGAAACATGTAAAGTCAATTAGGAGATGTGGAGAGGCGCAGGATGGTTAATTAGCAGCCCATCAGCTTTGTGAATGTGTAGGAGGCTACTTAGTAAAGCATATATAGAAGGGAATACATTCCGCATGTAGATTGGATCTGAGTTGTTTGCCAAGACGTTGCACAGATGGGAAAACGAGCCAAGTCTCACTATGTACTGTAGTTCAATTAGCATACATACTGTAGGTTAGGCTGCGTCACCATAGACATCTATTACCCACTTGAACTTTTACATTTAGTGTGGATTACGCATGCATCGAGAATGTACAATAGGTGTTTATCCATTCTTATGCTAAATTTAAAGTGACAGTAAATGGAGTGGAACGTGGTGATGATGTCAAGTGCTCACCAGTTTGGGACGTACTTTGTGCATGGACAGTGGGGTTGAGGTGGCAAGAACAAAACAATAAACTCCATTTTTGAAGGTATAATTTTGTGTACAGTGTGTCTAGAGTAACACTGAGCCCTTGCAGTGTTGGGTAGACATCAGAAATATTACATGTTGTTGTTTTATTTTTTTTTAAATGTTGCACCAAAGTAGCCTTTTAATATTAACTGTGTTTCTTACACCACTTGACTGCCTCTGCAGTAGTCTCTGAATAAATAAATACAAATGTATTCTTAATCATGGAAAAGTTTTAATGTGTGTAAAAATAGAACTTTTTATGCTTTGCCCTATTTAGCTAATGTATTTGTTTTAAATTATGCAGCAGTGCATTATAATAACAAAGGGAGTAGGTCTGTGGCAGGTTGCGTTCCTTAATAATTTCTGCATTCCTCCTTAATGCATTTTTTAAAACAGTTACACAGCGTGACTGCCATTTAACCTTTTGCCTACTAGAAGATAGAAAGTAACTCATGCAGATCTGATGGCATCATTTGTAAAATGGAAAGTGCATTACTAGGATCCCCTGTGTTTCATATAATAAAATATTACTGACACACGCTACTGTTCAAAAGTTTGGGGTCACATAGAAATTTCCTTGTTTTTGTCCATTAAAATAACACAAAATGGATCACAAATACAGTGTAGACGTTATTAATGTTGTAAATGACTCTTGTAGCTGGAAATATCTGTATAGGTGTACAGAGGCTCTTTATCAGCAATAGCAAGTCACCCAGGTCCTGAAGTAGCAAAGTAACCCATTAAACTACCACTACTGTGTTTGACTGTTGGTATGATGCCGAGGACCTTGAGTAATTGGTGGTGGGGCCCTGGAGCAATTGCTCTTTGTGCTCCACCATTAATCCGGGCCTGCCTATGGGACATTTATTAAGAGGTACACCACACATTCTCTTGCTCTTTTCTTTTGGGACAATGTTGGAAATGATAAGGCAGGACATATTTAACAGTATCTGTGGAGAACACCATGCGTCATATCTGTGCCTGGGAACTTCCCTGGGTAGACTTTCCCTCTTGTTGGGGTGGCTTTGTGAAGGGACAGAGCCGGTCATACTTAGAGGCAGAGCAAGCCCCAGACAGCCTTTATTCCCACTATCCTGCCCAGAGAAAGAAACATCAGTTGATTGTTCCATGATGCTTATTTGACACCAGAGCATCTCAGTCACAGCTTGTTTTGTTTGTACAGTATGACAGAGGAGATCCAGTACATATACACACAGTGTGCTACTCTAGCTAATTAACAATAGATTGTGTGAAGTAGAATAAGTGATGTGGATTCAAGTAGAATGTTTCAATAGCTGGACATGTGAAACAAAGCCCATACCCGATCACAGTTTGATGGTAGATGGCATGATTATTATATAAGTATGATGGGTAAGGGCAATAGCTATTGAGTACTAGTCTGCCATTATTATTTTGCAAAGTTATTTGTGCTCATGGCTAAGGATGCATATGTGGCCTTTTAATCACAAAGTACAGTAGTTATTTATTTAATGATTGATGGTGTGTGAGTGGGAGAAGTAGATGGGGAATAAAGAAATGATTTAAACGTTCCCTAGTCAAGAGATGTGGCATTCGATCTACAGAAGTAATGCTTCAACCTTTTCATATTTGACATGATTGCTATGAAATTGGGTATTAAATAATTGATAGGGGTCAGGGTTTTAATGCAGGACTCCTATCATCCAGGCCCCGGTGGTTTTAGCTGTGTCTTTTCTGTAGAAACTATAATAAGAAAAACTAATATAGCCATATTGGCCCAAGAGAGAACAGGATCTTTGATCAAGGGTGGCAAATTTAATTGGACATAGAAAAAATGTTACTTTTGAGACCTCAAATGTCTTTACATCTTTTTTCTCTGTATAAAATATTCTAACATTCCTATCTCTAACAGGATCTAAATGATGAGCAACCCAACCCTCCCAAACCATAGGTTACACCTTTACACTTATGTGTTTTTTTATTCTTTGGCATATACTGCTGGGCACAAATGCCTTGTAATAGGATCATTTAAATGCATAAGTGTTAAAACATAAACCCTTTAAGCTATTCCCAGCATGTCTTAACATTTATCATGTTGACTATAGGGACATCCATTTTTCATAAAACAGTGTGCAACTTAGCAGAAGGCTTTATCAAGCATTTGTGGCTGGTCTGACCTACATAAATCATCAGTTACATAATGATAAAAAGAATGCGAGGAAGGTCTCTCAAGAAACCAGTGTTTTTTTCCCCATCTATGTTTAATATAGGTTATTGGTTGTCATTTTACCAGAGCTTATTTTGCTCTACATCATACTTTACATGTTAGCATTAATAGTGACCTCTCCATAAGGATTAGTAATTTCTCTCCCATGTCTGTAGCAAGTTTGTGAGTTTATGTAATGAAATCTACTAGGGGTACAGTCTTTTCATATACGCACACTCAATTTTCTTATTTGGCTACCATATTCTTGGTTTCAAAAGCCCTGTATGAATGCGTCAGGAGGCAGTCAGGGCCCATTCCTTACAAGTGAGACCTGTACAAGCCAAGCCGCATGGAGCTTTTTTCAGCTGAGCTATAAAAATTACTATGGGTTTTAATAGAATCAGGGGGACAGTGATTGCCTATGGACTGGCCAACTTCAGCACTTCTAAATGACCACCCATTCTGCTTGTTGTTTTGGTGTCAAAAGAGTAAAGGTCTCTCCTGGTTGTGTTCCTGCAGACAAATGAATTGCCTTTTCACAGAGGCAAAATCACCCTTCTACTTCTCGCATGGCAATAACTTACAGTTTCTCTTACTAGCAGCTTCTATAAGTTACAACACGGATGCATGAGATAATGGTATTTGTATTAGATAATGGTAATTAAAAAAAAAAAAAAATGAAAACTCATTGTCACTGCTGGTCTTAGCCTATGCCAAATCCCACCTCTTGTCAAATGGCATTTCTCAAAACTACCAATATGGCAGCAATACTAGTTTATTCACTGAATAGTAATAGCAGATTGGTTGCAGGGTTGTGGGTTCCTTCACTGTAAGTCAAATTATCTTGTAATGCTAAAATAATGGTAACACAAAAGCATAAGTGAAAGGTTAGTCATATGTCAAAAAACAAAGATAAGCAACCTCTGATAATGTTACTGGATAGTGGCTGTAAATGTCATCTCCAAGATACACTATATGGACACCTGACCATTAAACCATGAGGGACGTTGATGACATTGCATTCTAAATACATAGACATTAATATGTAGTAGGTCCTCCTTAGTTATAACAGCTTCCACTCTTCTGGGAAGGATTCCACAAGATTTTGGAGAGTTTCTGGGGAATGATTGCCCATTCATCCAGTAGAGCATTTGTAAGGTCAGGCACTGATGTTGGATGAGAAGGTCTGGGTCGCAATCTACATTCCAGTTTATTCCAAAGCTATTGGATGGGGTTGAGGTCAGGGCTCTGTGCAGGCCAGTTAAGTTATTCCACAGCAAACTGATCGAACTATGTCTTTATGGACCTTGCTTTGTGCACTGTGCACAGTCATGCTGAAATAGAAAAGGTCTTTTTCCAAACTGTTCCCACAACGTTGGAAGCATAGCACTGTCAAAAATGTCTTGGTTTTCCATTCCATTCACTGGAAGTAAGGAGCCAAGCCCAACCCCTGAAAAACAGCCCCATAACATTATCCCTCCTCCACCAAACTTTACAGTTGGCATAATGCAGTCAAGCAGGTGACGTTCTCCTGGCATCTGCCAAACCCAGACTCGCCTGTCAGGCTGCCAAACAGAGAAGAGTGATTTGTCACTCCACAGAACATGTTTCCACTGCTCCAGAGTCCAGTGGCGGTGTGCTTTACACCACTTGATTTTGACGCTTGGTATTATACTTGGTGATGTGAGGCGTGCATGCAGCTGCTCGGCCATAGAAACCGATTCCATGAAGCTCCCGATGCACAGTTTTTGTGCTGATATCAATGCTGGTGGAAGTTTGGAACTCTTCAGCTATGGAATCAGCAGAGCTGAGTTGCTGCTGTTCCTAAACACTTCCACTTTGCAATAATACCACTTGTAGTTGACTGTGGAATATCTAGCAAAGTGAGGTATCCTCTCACAGTGCCACGCTTCAATTCACTGAGCTCTTCCACCATTTTTTTTCTCACAAATGTTTGTAAATGCAGACTGCATGGCAAGGTGCTTGTTTTTATACACCTGTGGCAGTGGGTCTGATTGAAACACCTAAATTCAATATTTAAGAGGTACGTCCCCATATAGTGTATTAAGCCAACATACAATGAAGTGCTCACAGCAGCCGGAGTGTTAGGGGTTACCTATCCCTGACAGGGAATGAGACAGTAAAGACAATATCTGTGACAAATTATCAATACTCTTAAGACGTACACTGTTTTAGTCCTTTAGGAATATGTAGTCTGAGAAGACCGACTTGACAAATGATTGTATACCTGTGTCAGACATTTCTGCAAAGAGCTTGATTTTATTTCCTGCTAAATGGCCTTTGCCTTTTTAATGATAGATCTTTGATCAGTAGCAGAACAGAACTTTCAACATCAAAAGCGTAGGAAGCAGAGCACAGAATTGATTGTCCTCCCTATGGTCTGCTGTGCTGTCTTTTTTCCTTAAAGCTTTTCAAAATCACTTTCTGCTTCAGTAGAAGCTCCAGCTGTTTACCAAAATCTGTGATACAAGGTAACACATTGGTGTGAACAAAATATGTGTTTGCCTAGAACTACTAAAGTTGCCACACTCTGGATGAGAGTACTGTCTCACTGGCTAACTCTTGAGGGATTCGGGAAGGACTACCTGCTGCTGTCGTTGGGTGGTCCTGCCAATGTCAGTGGGCAGTCCCGCTGACATTGAGGGACACACTCTATTTCTGGAGAGGAAGTGGGGGCGCGGAGTGCTAAAATGTCGCTCCCACATCCCAGAGTTTAGCACAGTGACCAAGAGAAGCAGCACTTCACTTGGAGTATTCAGGAAAAAACCTGGAGAGTTTCCAGGTATGGTTATAGTCCACAGGTTTTTATCTATCTAATATTGGTATGGACTCTAGAAAGAAGCTGTGGCATGCCATGCCATATCAATTGAGGGGATTGGAGATATTATAAATGGTCCAGGCAGTGGCGTAATCTGGCCTAGAGCGGCAGCCCTTTTTGCTGCCTAACAGGGAGCCTGATGGCCCTATTGGAACAGTCCTCCATAGCAGGAGCTGATCCAGAGCCTGGCCTTGGAAGGGATACTCACATTAACGCACATAGGCACTAACACACATGGACCCACACATACTTATACACAGACACACACTAATGAACTCAGGCACTTAAACTAACACAGAGATCAAGACACAGCTAGACATGCATCACTAATTCACAGTAACTGACACATATCCAAACACTAACACAACCAGGCATTCACACTAACACAAGCAGACACACTTATACAGTGGGATAATGATCCGAAGCACACAAGCAAGCCCATCCCTGAATGGATCAAAAGAAAAGAAAGAAGTGAAGTAGGTTAGTCAAGGTCCAGACTTGAGTACGATTGTGATGCTGTGGCATGACCTTAAAAACCCAGATTGTGCTAAAAAACCCTCCAATGTAGCTGAATTCAAACAATTGCTAAGAAGAGTGGACCAAGATTCTGTCACAGTGCCAGTCATCACAAATGTTTGATTGCAGTTGTTGCCATCAAGGGTAGCACAACCAGTTATTAGGTTGAGGGGGCAATTACTTTTTCACATGAGTGATTTGGGAGATTTTGATGAATGATAATTTAAAAGCTGCATTTTGAGTATACTCATGTTGTCTTTGTCTTATATTAAAATTAGTTGGATGATATGAAACATTTAATTATGACGAATAAGCAAAAACAGAAGAAATACAATGCAAATACTTTTTCACAGCAGTGTAGTTCCAGGATTTAGAGAATGTGTGCTGTATAGCTGATCCTGACACCACCAGAAAAAAAACATTATGACTTTAATTCTGAACTGGTGTGTTATTTTACTTAATAAACACAGAAAATCTCTTGGTTAGCAAACCCTGTATGCATAAAACTCAACATTAATTCTGCAATTCCAATCTTCGTTCTTCAGGGTTCACAATGTTTCCTCCTGTAGCCATAAAAGGTTTGTTTTCTCAATATAGATTAAATAATACTGTATAATTTCTGTAAAATTTAAGCCCATACATTCATTTATATATATTGCCTTTAGCATATGCTTATCTTGACTGTGCATGCATTTAACCCTTTAATGAGGGTTGTGTAAAGCATCACTTTAATACTTCAAGTTTGATAATCTAAATGAAATATTTATAAAGGATACAAAAGTGTCTAAAATGGTTTATCCCCTAATATATAATAAAAATATTTGAGATATTGTTTAACAGCTCACGAGCTTGATGCCATAGATACATTTAACGACTTCATAACTATGGCAAGCAGCAGGAATTGGTTTTCTGTCGGAGAATTACACCCTAAGGATTCATAAGGAGCCTAGAAAACAAAATGCTTCAGCTGTATTCTAGTTTCTTCATGGCAACTAGTTTATTAAGATGAGACCTGCAAGAAGAGGGAATGTCTGCTGATCCAGAACCTTGGAAACTCTAGGAGTTCTTGTTTTCTTGGCAGGCACTTATACCAACGTATGTTTAATTAATGAACTACATGTTTATCCCAAAACGATTCAAAGTAGAAAAAAATCCTTTTTGGATGACCGGTTTTCATTTTAATTTTTTTAGCCTATTGGTGATTACAGTTATCCAGTAAGTAAAATATATGGCAGTGTAAATGAGTTATAACTCTAATAAAATGATAACAATATTTTTTAAGGATACATTTATGCTAAATATAATAACTCCAGATTTTGCGTATCAGACATGAGCTATGGCTGTTCTTTTCATTAAGAAGTCAAGATAAAGCTGAAAAAAACAAGGTACTTGCTTGTTTTATCACCTTCACTGCTTCATCTTTGCTTAGCAACAGCTTAAGTTCATGTCTAATACTCCAGAAACAGCAGAGGTGATGAAACAAACTAGCACCTTAAGGTAATACCAACGAATCAAAGGTGGGATAGCAAAAACTGTTTGAAATGGACATCCCTTCTTATCTTAAGTTTGCTGCCTCCGAGCTCCTCATCATCATGCTGGTATATCAGTAATTGTGTCATGATTCGGACAGCTTTTATATGTGGATTGGTTGGACTATCCTGTATAGATGCCAGCTATAAAAAAGGACTCTGCACACCTATGTGCAAGGATCTGCATGGACGTATGCCATCTATTTCACATTGGATCATCATCGATGTGGAGTAGATAAGAACGAGTACACTTGGGTAGTTGCTGATCTGAAACATTTGTTTCTATATAGTGTAATTAATATTAGTGGATCCGATGATTTAGTATTTCTGTTGATTTAAATTCTGTGTATGCTCTGGGATGGATACTTTTTTCTTTTAACAGTTTCAACACAGACCTACGTCTTTAATTTGGATTGTTTACAAAATAATCCTGTCCCTGATCACATTTCTAAGACCCATATGTTGTACACAAAACCCATAAAATCTCCCGTCTTTACACGCTACTACACAGCCATGCTCATGCTGCCAATGAGCTCAGTGCAATGTCAGCCAAGGTATGGAATGTGCTTTGGTCCATTTCTCACCAGCCTTTTACAAGCAGAATGGTGTGGGAGTGGTGAAATGCTCCACATTACAAGCATATTACGGCTTTTTATAATATTTATTAGGAGAGAGAATGCAGAAGAATTGCTGTATTGGAAAAATTCACAAGAAAAGTCTGGATTGGTTGCATGCACCAGAAGTTTTATGCGAACATGAAGCTGTAAATGGCTGCCCAGCTCAAACTTTGTCATCCAGATAGCCCACTAAGCGCCAGTTGTCAAAGCATTTTTTCCAGTTTTCCTTTGTGCCTGGGTTTTGCAGAGGCCAGCAATGCTTTCTATAACTGCGTCTTACTGGATGGGTTGGCAGTAAATGCATTGAAGGAGATGTTTAAATAAGGATGCTAACTTTAGCAACATAACATGGCAGCCTGGGCTATATTGAAACAACAATGGATAGAAGTGCCTGCCCCATATGAAGGAGCACTTTCTATAGTGTGCCCCAGGGTTAACACCAACTTAAAGGGGAAGTCATGCCCATTTTTCTCAGGAATCAATTCAGGGGTCCTAATTAACTCGAGTCGTAGCCAGAAAATACAGAACAGTCATTCTATACACAGTATGTATATATTAATTCACACTGAAATTCACATTGAATTAATTCAAATGAACAGCCGTTTAGTTGGTTCTTGTATTGTGTGTGTGAAGTTTAGTGAGGTCTAGTGGAGGTTAGACGAAAGATTTGATGGTCTGAAATGTACGGGCAAATATGTATCCATTTTAGGTGGTCAGACGCTCTGTGCACCTCATTGAATCAGTGTATGGAAAGGCTTCAATGTAGCATTTTCTTTGAATGTAGAATGTATGATCCTTCTATGAGGTTTGCTCAGGCTGTTGAGTTGCTGCTGTGTTTTTTGTTATGCCGTTGAGGCCAATTGAGGTTTAGTCGGGTCATTGAATTGAGCCCAATCTCTGTGAAATCTACACAATAAATATACAATAGTACCTAGTGGATTAAGATTTTCATTTGTAATGTACATTAATAAAGTTATAATCAAAATGTGTATAAAATAAGAAGCAAAAAAGATAAAATCATTACTAATAAGCAGATAAGGTCTCAAATAATATTAATGTATAGCCGCACATGTTTTCAACCTTGTAATAAGTTTTAAAACATATCAGGTAGTTTGATATCTCTAAATATTTGCAAGGAAACACACATCACGTTGAGTTGCACATTATGATCTATAATCTATCATTAGAGGGAAAAATGAAAGCGTATGTGCTGGGAATATTCAATGTTGCGGTAGTTGTCACGGTAACTGGGTTAGGTGAGAATAATGGACTAGTTTAAAATGTGTGCAATTTATCAGTTTGTCAAAGTTGATGCTGAATTAATTTAAACACATCATATACTGTACATCAGAGTACCTACATTTTCTGAGAATCCATTATTTTATTTGTGAAGTCAAGCAAACTCTAACCATATATATATATATTTTATTGCAATATTAAACTAAAAAGTTGGGCGGATTACTAAAATAATTAACTAAAATTGTAATAGGTATAAATATAATATACGATAAGTAGTTTTGGTCATCGAAATTACATATTGTCACTGAGAGTCCTGTTGTTCAATCAACACCTGACTGAAAAATTAATTTTGGCCCTGACTCTGAAATTTGGATTGCCAGTCTCCAGATACAAGAAGCCAAATACAATAAGTGGCTCTTTAAGTGTATCTACAATCAGCAGATTGAAGTTCTGATGTTCTGTTTTGTGCTAAACAGAGAAAATATATATAGTCAGGAGAAATTCAGGATGGCATACGTGTTCTCTTATCACTTGACAGAGAGTGGGAGCTGTATTGAAGACAGGGCTCCGCACAAGGGAGGGAGAGGGAAAGGAGAGCTGGCCCACTACAACGATGATGGGAGAGCTTGAACATGGGTGTGTATCTATGTGTAAGCATGTGGGGTGAGTGTGTGTATGTTAAGTGTATGGCGTTGGACAGTGAATGTGTATGGACAGTGAATGGTGTTTGTGTGTGTGTTAGTACATGGTGTTAGCAGGGGGTGTATAAGTCTAAGGTGTTAGAGTTAGTGGGTGTTAGTATGTGCATGTGTTTTATTTTAAGAGTGGGGCAAAAAATACAGCACCTAGGCGCCATTAACCCGAGGCTGACCTTTGTTGTATATTAAATCTTGGCAGTGAATTGTTCATATATGTGGAATAATGATTAGTGCACATAGAGAAAGGATTTCCAGACAGGAACTACAATGCTGTGAAAAATGATTTGCCCCTTCTCAATATTATAATTTATTATTATTGCATTTTTGTCACACTTAGATGTTCCCGATCATCAAACTAATTTTAATACGATAATTTTATGTATAGAAGGAAAAAAGCTATACAACCTTACCTGTGAAAAAGTAATGGCCCCTTAGTTTCTAAATTAACCAATTAATCAAATTTAATTGATAGTTGGGTTAAATTTTACTAGACATACCAAGTCATGATTAGCGCAAGTCCTGTTAAATCTAAACATCAATGAAATAGAACCTGTCTCGCAAAGTGAAGTAGGCGAAAAGATCTCAAAAAGCAGCATTCATGGGAGAGTTGCAAGGTGAAAACCACCGCTGACCAAGATCGACACAAAGGCACATATGCCAAAAACCACCTTGATGACCCCCAATATTTTTGGGATGATAATCTGTGGACTGACAAGTCAAAAGTGGACCTTTTTGGAAGACATGGGTCCTATTACATCTGGTGTAAAGCTAACACAGCATTCCACAATAATGACATAATACCAAAAGTCAAACATGGTGGTGGTAGTGTGATGGTCTGGGGCAGGACGACTTGCCATAATTGATGGAACCATGATGGAAAATGATCTGAAGCATAAAATTAAGTTGAATGATCTGAAGCGTTTAATTGTGACAAATACCGTATTGTCCCAGTTATAGGCTGTGCGTTTTTCCCCTAATTTAAATCTTTAAATTGGAGTTATTTCAATGTTCAATGTTTTGAATGAAAATTCAAAAGATATTTTCAACGTCCCCCTACCTTATCCGCAGACCACTTCCGTGCCCCTGTCTCCTTCGTGTATCTTCTTGTTCTGTCTCCTTTCTTCCTCTGTCTTCCACTTGTCCCTGTGTGCTCAGTCTTGACTCCCAGTGCTCTTCTGCGATAAGGGGGAGCTTCTGGGCACCCTGCTCCCCCAATTGGAGGAACGGGGTAGAGGCTGTCCCTATGACTCTGGTCTTTTGCAGAAGTACCCTTTTGCAGTATGTTGTTATAACCAAAGAGGCAGGTTTCTGCATTGCTTTGGAGATGATTCAAACATTATTGGACTATCTGCGGCCAAATGAGACAACCCCCCCATCCAACCACAGTTTGCAAATATTAGTGCCAACGGAGGGCCACTGTTCTCTAGACCATGCATTTGATTGAGGAAGAATGAAAAGATGTTTGAGTTTATTTTACCACAATACCACATCAGGAATCCAAATTTAGATAACAATAATAAAAAGATTACAGTAGCTTACTTTTAATTACATATGCCGGAAAAACCTGCTCACTCTTCTTTTTCCGTTGCTTTTATTCTGTGTAGCTATAATGTGATTATTTAATAGCAAAATCCCTGAAGCAAGAAAGGAGGACGCGGTTATTGGTTTCATTAGCAGATCATATTTATGAATAAAATGATTTCCCTATGTTGTAGGTTTTATAGAATCAAAAGAAAACAACAATTGGAATCCTCAAAATAATAGTAAATAAATCTTAACTTTTAATATCCAGTTCATTGAAAATCAAGCGGTTAAGACCACTGTTCTCGTAAATAACTGATTTAGGTCTATACCACCTGTAACTAGTAAAAATAATATAGGAGAGATTGGGATTTCTACACTCTCTAACTGTTCACAAATCAGCCATTGGTATCAGAAAGCATCTATATTGGACTGCAAAATATTCTAAAACCCGCAAATGCTAAATAGACATGCCTTCCCAAAGGGAGAAAGGAGGAGAGAAAATGCCTGCCGCACCTGTACCACTCGTGTGAGTTCTGCCCATGAGTAAACGAAAAAAGACTATTTTTGGTTCACATTTGTGGTTTATATCCATAAAGAAATCAATTCCATCAATCTATACAGGCGTGTGCTAGCCCAATTCCCCAGACAGCCTGTAATGCACATGTGTGCGTGTGGCCGAACCATGCTCCCCTGCCCAGAAAATAAAGGAAACTTACCAGAGTCCTGGGGAAGTAGCACTTTACCTGGAGACTCTGGGTCAAACCTGGAGAGTTTCTAGTTACGGCTACCACTCACTGTTATGGATTTTCAGGCAGCCAATGTAATAATATATGCCTGCTTGATAAACACAACTGCAGGATAGACAGATGTGACATACATTCAACAGACAGCTGCAAACCTATGATCTATGAGCTGTTGGCCTTAAAGCACCAGTGCCTATTTTACATCCCAATCTTTTCCCATTGTCATGTATACATCCCTGGTTTTACTTCACCCTTGTTTCTTTTTTCTTCTTAATTTGGTTTTGCAGCACAACTTTACACCCAATAAACAAGCAAACTATTTTTATCCATGATTGGTTCACTTTGAAATGCTTCATGTGTACACATTTACATTTTAATTTCCTTTTAATTTCCCCAGGCCTATTATGGATTTATCAAGACATACACAAGCTTTACGTTAACAATGCAACCGACTATGCATAATTAAACCCGCTCCAGCTGTTTCTGTTCTGACTCCCAATACTGATAGTCTTCACATTACCTGTCAAGTGAAATATATAGTTCTCTTTCATAACTAAAACTAATGTGTCAACTAAAGAGCAATAACAAAATGGATTTGACACATGCTTTGATAAAACTCTGCCTGGAAACTCCAGATGGCACATCAGCCAAAACATACTCTTACTTTTTCCTCCGCTTAAAATGAATACGCTATTAATTGAGAGCAAATTATGCCAGTGATTTAATTTTCACACGTGCCTGGAACTGCACATTTTGGTTCGACATGAGCAACCTGCATCTTTGCACAGCAGTATTCCTTAGTTCAGGGCATCAGGACAGGACAATCACGGTTGCAGACGATCGCCACCTTTAAAATCCGCTAGCTGTGGGTAACACCTGCAGTCCACGTCACGGAGATTGTAGAGATTATGCGATCGGACAATCTCTCACACTCTCTCATGTCAAGCTGTCTGATCCAGCATGCAGGAAGTGACATCACATCCATTTCCTGCATGCAGGATCAGTCTGTATAGAGGGAGAGAGACAGAGACTCTGTTGGAAGCTAAAATCACACAAGCAAGCTGTTTGGGGGCTAAGACGGCACAGACAAGCTGATTGGGGACAAAGATGGCTCAGATAAGCTGGGGACAAAGATGGCTCAAACAAGCTGTTCGGGAGCTAAAATGGCACAGAGAAGCTGTTTGGGGACAAAGTTGTCACTGACAAACTATATGGGGACAAAACTAGTACTGTGCAACATGTTGCTTGGTAAAGTCTGGGAATGGCTCTGGGGGAATTTTTGCACCACGGCCCTGTGGTTTCTTGCTATGCCCCTGCCTTAGTATCTTATTCTCTAAAATGGTAACATACCCTACATAATATTACAAGAAAACATTATGGCCAAAAGGCTGCTGAATTACGAAACATTTTACGGTTATGTATGAAGGACATCTCTAGTACAAAGTTGTGCTGTCCTCATAGCAAGAAATTAAGTCTTTATTGTGGTCACCTTCTCCAGCAGCAAAAGAAGGAGTCAAAACCTGAAAGTATGTCCATCTCGGTTCCTACTTTCCTCACTGGTTTCAGGCACAAATTGTTAAGAATTTTTGTGCGTGGCATGGTGAAGATGCGTATCTGCCAGCATGTGTCGGTGACATGTTAACCCTAATACCTCTCCCAAGTATGAACCCGGAAAGTGATCTTTAGGTGTGCTGTTTCTGGTCTATTTTCCATAGTGTTTGGCATTAGCTTGCCTTTTGACCTTGCTTAACCCTTTCAAGACAGGACGTTTTGAAATTGTGTACCCTTCTTGAGAATGGCTGTAACCTTTGTTCCTGCTGTTTTATATTATATATTGTTTTTTCAGGACAAGGGCTTTCTTCAGATACCATTATTTTGATCATATCATATAATGTATTACGAAAAAAAAAAAATCTACAAAAGCTAATAAAAAAGAGCTGCTATATAGATTGTAATATTTGTCCTATGTTCTATGTTTTTTTTTCAAGTTATAGGACAATAAATACAAGTAGCGTATTGCTATTGCTATATTTTTTCCCCAAAATTAGCAATAGTGATGTTAATATGTCATGAATCCCTAAATCATTCCTTACTTGTACACATTTTTCAAAAGTAGACAACTCAAGGCATTTCAAATTCTAGTATCATGCACTAATTATTCCACCAGCCTTTGTCAAAGTTTGTAGTAGTATTTTTGTGGGGGGGTTTTATACAGATAGCACTTCAGGTATGAATTTACAGCTCCTGGTGTATGTCCCTGTCAAACAACCCCAATATGTGCTCAGCAACATCCCCTGATTACAGTGATACCCCCATGCATGGGTTTGATGGGGTTGGGGGCTGTTAGTTACTGCAAATACTCCAGGTTGTTCTCTGCAAGGCCCCCTGGGTATACCTATGCCCTCCATGAGTAGGCTTAACAAGATTTTTGGGGAGATACAGCCCCAATTTTAGGACTTGTTTATGAAAATGGAACTGTAAAATGTAAAACTCTGGGTCAGTAAAAGTAAAAAAACATTAGCAATTCTGCTTCCCCCCCTTCACTGCCTGAGGACTAGGTGCATCCTGGTACAAGAACCCTGAAATGACCTGGAGCTGAAACTGTAAAAAAAGACCCGGGGTTCATTTTTTGTGCAACAAAAAAAGCATTGTAGGTTGCAATTTGCATCAGATAAATTGCAATCTTCTTGGGCCAGTCCTTTGTCCTCCTCGTAATGAGGTAAAACTGTAGCAGCTGATCTGACATACTGGGGCTGCTCCCTAGGGGGGCACAGGCTGTTGTCACTAAAATGCATGAAATTAAGGATCATTTCATACCTTTGCCTAGTCATACACTGGGCATAAATTAGAGGAATTGGTGCTCCAGTAGGAGCGAATGGAGTGTTTTTTACTAATGCCCATTAGCTTTGTGGCAGATCAATGGGGGTCCATTGCTGTTTTGCCAACAAAAGAATTAGACTATTCATCACGGAACTGCTAGGTGTAAAGAGTTAGATTGGGAGACAATGTCCCCCAAGACATCATCTCCCAGAAAAAGCTGCACAAATGCTATAGGAGGGATAGCTGGTGTATGATGATTATGCATCATACCAGGAGACCCAACAGCCACAGATATGATACTACATCGTCAAAATCAGATGCAGAGTCAGTAGAAAGCATAGGTCTCCTCAGTGCTATACCTCCACTGCATCATACTAAAATAACAGTTTGATTTCAATAAAGTTTAGAGAAAAATTAACCCCTAGCAGAAAAAAGCACAGTAAGCAGCAAAGTGCTGCTGCAGTCTGCCTAAGT
This sequence comes from Spea bombifrons, assembly GCF_027358695.1. NCBI lineage: Eukaryota > Metazoa > Chordata > Amphibia > Anura > Pelobatidae > Spea > Spea bombifrons. Next base: position 92,221,311 of record NC_071089.1, on the reverse strand, counting down.
TGTGATCTACAGGAAAGAAGGGGTTACTGGCTCTTAGAAGAACCTTTCTGGTACTGTAATATATTAAAGTAAAAAAATTAACCACTAAAAAATGCATAGATAGGAGGAAAAGTGTTGCTGTGCAAGATCACTGCCTACACAGTGATCAATGGCAAGGAAGAGGTTAAAACCAAAACAATGTGTCTTAAAGGAGCCTTTGGGTTAATATATTTTGTTAAATATAAACTGAATAGCTGACTCTCACAATAACGATCTGTCTCTCTCCCTTGCTAAACACAAGTGAGGAGAAGGAGGCAGATCCATGCTCATCAAGGGCACTGTTTATGAACATGGAGACTTTTCCAAAAGCAACCATGACTGTCATAGGTAGATGGCCTTCTGTCCACAGTCCTCCCTAGCTGTCTCAGAGCAAGGGTGAAACCATTGGAGTAATCCATTGACATACACACCTATGGCCTCCACTGTTTAAATGGAGTGTAAGTCTGTCCTCCATCTTCCAGGGAGTAAGCGTTGGGTTTATGGGTTTATGGTCTATGGGTTTAACTTAGCCAGTGATTTTCTTGAGTGCTGCGAACTTGTACTGGATTCTCTCCAGATATTGATATAAGATATTGTCTGTATTTTATGAAACTGGCTCTTTTTAAAAATGGCTTTACAGTTAATTGATAGAAGGATTTGTAGGTTAGGGCTCAATAGGGCATCTGACACTTTGCGTCACTTGGCAGTCATCTAGCCCTAAGTGTTGTTGGGAATGGCATATCAGTTGCCATATTGCCTCCTAGTGCTGCCTTGATATGGTATGTATGTACACTGCAAACAAAACACAAACTGTGAAAATTCTCTGGAGCATTTCATATGCCAGGGGCATTGGTGTAGAGGGAAAAAAAACATCTGAAGACAGATGGCTAGTTATTATCCAGTGAGAAAAAAAAATCATCCGGCTCAATACTAGAGCAAGCCCACAGAAATTCTTTACACACATAAGTTAAATTCAATGATCTAAATCATCAAATGCCAAGTTCCCAAAATATTTTTAACAAAGTATGTCCAGTTCTTCCCAGCAACAAAAAGATACAGACATCGCTTTTTCTCTCAAATGTAAAACTGCAAGAAATACAAGAAATACCGTGTTCCAAAGAAAAAAAACTTCATCCCAGTAAATTCCATTATGTCGTATTTAGCTCTAAGCTTTTTGTGAAAGTAAAGTCACGGTTCACGATTTCTAATCTTGCCTATATTAAGATTCACCGTAGATCCATCAGGTTTGCATATAAATCTGAGTTAACCCTCAATGCTCTTCTGTGATTATCTGTGGCTGACACTCTAAAGGATACTAATTCCCTTCCATCCGTGTGGATAATTCTTTTCTTAATACACTTATGTATTTCTTTTGTTAGAATGATTCACTAAGAAGCTCTTGAAACACCATTGGCTTATGGTATGAGGAATAGGTTAATACTTTGACTTGAGTGTGACTTAGTAGATATAAAACTGTTCAACAGTCATGAATAGTTTTAACTATAATCAGAAGATTGTAAACTCTCTTCACCTAATGTTTGTCTTAGTCTGTCAGTTCTAGTGTGGTCATACCCCTTGAATATATGTATTGTATTAAGCGCTGCGTAAATTGTTGGAGCTATATAAATAAAAGATAATAATAATAATATGGCAAGTTGTGTCTTACCCAGATCAAATAGTGTATAATATTCCTCTAGCTATACGATCTATTCTATACTATTCAATCTCCAGGCAGAGGAGAGACATTTGATGACACACCAAGGTTATGTCCACCATCTGTTTATTCTCCATCAAATACCTACCCTCTTCATGCGTTTTGAAGTCTAACCGGGGCAACCCAAAATCCCAATGGCAGCCACAACTGTAGAAGAAGGGGAGCTGGGCTCAACCAATCATAGAAATTTCCCATGAATGTACCCAATGTACAGCACTACGGAATAGCATGGCATTATATACAGCAATAAATAATAATAATAATAATAATAATGAATGTCTAACTATTTATGTATATATCCCCCCATCAATTATTCTTACTATTTCTAAATCTATAATGTGTATATATCATATAAATATAATTCTCAAAAGCTTATTCTAACATGTTTGGCTTATAATTATTTAAGATATTGGTCCTATTATGACCACCTCTTATTAAAGCACTGCACTCTTAAGACCATCCTCTGAATATACATCATTAAAAAGGTTATAGTTAAGTATCTGTATTGGGACCAATACTTTTTATTATTTTGATTACAAAAGGTTTTAATGGTATATCCTTTTACATATAATATAAAGGTCTCCATCAACGTATATATTGCTGGTGGAGCAAGCCAAACGGCAAGTGATTTAACTAAATCAGAAGAATGGTCATATAGTATATATCATATAATATTAATAATAATAATCAGAAAAAAATCACCTTAAATCAAACAAAAGATAACATTTTATATTGTGAAATAATAGTATACATTTAGTTACGGTATATTGACTAAATAACAATAATTGTCCTATTTTTTAAACCGCTGTTTGAACCCAAAGGCATAATGTATCAATGTTTTATTGTTCTTTGCAGCTGTAGCTAAAAGGAAAGCCATTCATACACTGACAGCAGATGTGTCTGTAATGATTTTGATAATTGCTAGCACTTTAGCAAATTTGATTTGTTGCTCTTGTCAGAGAAATAATCAGCCTATCTATGTAATAATTAAGTGGGCGGCCTGTTGACAAAAGTTGTTTGGAAGTCTGAGTGCCAGGGATATCTACTAGCCATGTGGCAAATTACTGTGCCTTTCATTAAAACAAATGGATATGGCAGAATGTAACATTCACATTGCACATAGAACTTTGGAAAATTTTCATTATATATATATAGATATATACACATACCCTATATATGGACAAAAGTATTGGGACACCTGACCATTGTATCAACATGGGCTTTGATGATGTTGAATTCTAAATACATAGACATTAATATGAAGTTGACCCCCCCCCCCCTTGCAGCTTTAACAGCTTCCACTCTTCTGGGAACCATCCAAACATGTCTTTATGGGCATTGCTTTGTACTCTGGGGCACAGTGATGTTGGAATAGAAAAGAGCCTTCCCTGAACGGTTCCACAAAGCATACCATTGTCCTAACCCAACCCGGATTTCAATAATTAAGAGATGTGTCCTAATACATTTGCCTATATAGTGTTCAACAAAGCAATGTCCATAAATATATGGTTTGATGAGTTTGGTGTGGAAGAACTTGACTGGTCTGCACAGAGCCCTGACCTCAACCACCTTTCTCTCTTATTATATATATATATATATATATATATATATATATATATATATATATATATTTTTTATATATATATCTATATACAAACCAAAGGGAGCGGCTGCAAACTCAAAAATACTGTTAGTATACACAAGCCCGGGTGCTCCAAAAATAGCCAGATATATGTAACCAAAGAAAAATGGGCACTCATGGGTCTTTGTAGTAATGTGCGTTTAACACCAATTTATTTGAATCAGCACGCCACCCGTGAGTGCCCATTTTTCTTTGGTTACATATATATCTATATCTATATATATATATATATATATATATATTGACAGGATAAATAAAAGCATATTCCATATAGCTGCATTCGAGAAGCTGCCAAGTGTCCATCCTTAGAAGGACTGATAGTTACTCTGTAGGACCTAAGTCCCACCATTCTCCCTTTCTTTCCTCAGTGTCCTTTTCTAGGAGCTGTATAAGGTGCTTATAAATTAAACTGTGCAAATAAAAAAACATAATTTTACAGCGATAGGCCACAATTGCATGTAAGATGTCTTGATAAATTCCTTCCCCTTAACAGTGCTTCTAACCACAACCCTTATACAAAAGGCCCCCCTATTTCATACCCCAACATTTCAAGTGACCAGATTGGGACACCTGTGTTGGGGGAGGGTGACCAGAGGAGAGGCGGGGGTGGATGTGTGAATGGGAAGAAGTTATGACTTCTAAATCTCAATCGCTCTGCAAATTTTACACATATATTTTTCTAGAGTTATGCTGCCATGCTGTGGTCTACAACGTTATCTTGTAGATAATACAAGTAAGGGCATGTTCTGTGAAACAAACAAGATGATTTGAACAGTACACATAGCTGATTCAGCAGCTTTAACTGTGATATAATATAGACAGACAAGCAGACCGAAATCTCACTGTCTAGGTCAGCCCTGACTGCTCACATTTCCTTTTCATCTTATGGCTCTCGGGGTTTTGTCTGCTTCAGAATACTTTGATAAATAATCTGTACCTATCTAGAAAAGATATCTTCATCATAACTCATGAATTTCACATCAATGTTCATGCACTGCATCATTTCCATCTTTTTGTGGTGTATTATGATTTTAATTCGCGAAAGAATGAAAGAAAGAAAGAAACCGAAAAAAATGTTTCTTAGAAATGCAAAACATGTGCCCACTGTCTAATTGCCTCTGTCAGAAGTGACAGTGTTAATTTTTCATAAAAAATAAAAATTATAATTTTGAAAGTTTAGATTTTTCTGCTTAATTAATATTTCCTTGATCAATGCACAATAACTACATATCTACAGTTCAGTTTAACTGAACTTAGTAGAAGCTCAAAAGAAAGGGTTATAGTGAGCATTATTTAAATAACCATCTGTGACATTCCATGTGACATTTTCCTCTTTATATATATTTCCTGAGGATGGTGGCCTGTAATTCTATATTAATAACATTTACCATTATTCCTATGGCGATCTATACACAGCTGGGACTAAAAGTGACCCACCTTTATTACTGAATGTCACTTCCGTAAGATGAATGTCACAAGACTCACCGGGTGCCCTTTACCAGAATAATCATTCATTTTCAGAAATTCTGTTTCAGGCAGAACTCGGACAATGAAACATACAGCATAGTGAGATCTGGCAAACCCATGATTATGGTGGTATTTATAATGTTTCATAGTCTTAAAAGTAACAACAAAAAAAATCAGCATGCATCCTAATATAAATTAAATATATGTTATAAAATACACAGATGGTGGGTTATTAAATGTATGTATCAAGTGAAAATCTTCAGAAGTCTGCATCTTAAATATGATTTATTTAGAGCTTATTTTCTTCAAGGGTTCCTGCAACTGAGCTAGAAATTGAATTGGTTGTGGTAAGGGTTAACTTGAGTGACCAGACTCACATGTCATTGAGTGCTAACGCTCATGAAACGACACACATTGTCACTGAAATGCAAATTGTGTGCAAGTGCCAGTGACTTTAAGTTTTGTTGAAACTGGGGCATGTGAGGGCTGAATAAAAGCTTGCATGTCCTGGCCTAAAACTCGCAAAATGTAGTGCAGACATCAACCCCCTCCCAATAACAAATACATTAAAAAGTAGATAAATCAGGACCTCCCATTAACTGGAGAGCAAAGTGCCCAAATATATACGCTTAACTTAGGGTTAAATACATAAACTTACCCTTTTGGAGGCACAAACCCCAAGCAATGCCTCAAGCCATCATGTTCCTAGTGGCATGAGGGTTAAAATAAATTAAAGGCCTTTTGGATCAGCTATGCCCCTGCTTCCCCCCACCCAATGGCCAGTGTGGTGAGGTTAAAATGCCTTAAAAACCCTTTGAAAAAGCTTGGACCTCAACCTGTGCTTCTCCCTTCCTTAACTCTCTGCCCTATAGGATGGTTGTGGTCCACTATTACATTTTTTTACTGTATTTTTTTTCTGTCGGCCTAAAATAAGGTGGCCTGGATCTTTTTGTTTCAGAAAATTAGCCTTGTCTTTTTTTTTTTTTAGCTTCTCGTGTACACTTCTGCTGTCAGTTTGGTCATGGCAGTGGTGGCTGTGCATTTGCTGGTTGGTTTCTCTCCAAATACTTATGAAAGCTGGATCATTAGCTTCAGCACCTGTTCCTATAGGCAGTATGTCCACAGCTACTCATATTGAGACATATTCTTATATTAACAGTGGCATATTATTGTGTCTTGGGTACAATGCCATTGCTATGGGGGAAACTCCACTGGCTAATTCTATAAGTAGAATTTAATCATTAATTCTTTACTGCCGACTAGCTCTTGGCAAAGAAATATATAAGTGGTACTTTTCATTCTGGGGAAAAACCTTGTTCTTCTGCAGCTCACACCTTGCATTCTTATCACAATAGCAGTATGAGATGGCTAGTCAGATAAGGCAACAACACAGCTACTCCTGTCCTGCCTGCTTCTGCGGTCTATACCACCCACCCTGCCTTTTACTGCCCCTCCATCACTGGTGTCCTGAGTTGGAAATGTTGGGGGCTAATAATATGTTGCATATTTAGTAATATAAGTGGGTGATAGCAGCCTGATTCTACCTAAATTTGCACTTGTCCAAGATTTTGTGAACATTATCATAGGAGAACCCATAAATGTAGATACGTATCTGCTAATCCACCCGAGGCAGTAGGACCCATTCATTGGTTCAGTTTTTGATCTGTCTGAAGATGAAGCCAAAGTAAACCCACCAATGAATGATAAAAGAAACAGCCTCCGGGTAAATGACTTCTGTCCTAAGGGGGGGGGGACTTCATAGTATCTTCGCAACACAATTTGCTAGAATGGTGGCTATATCGCAGGCTTAAGAACTTTAAGATGCTTGAATCAAACTGTAGCTGTTATTGACTGTCTTTGAGCTCAAAACACATGCTCCATAATTGTGTATTTGTATTAATAGTCTGCTTCAAGTATAGGATTTGCAAACACCTGCTTTGGATAATGGATTCCAAATTGAACCTTTCATGCATAATGAATTAACATGATGGGCTTTGAAGACAATCAGTGTGTGTCACTTTGCCAGCCATGATCCGAAGTGCTCTTATGTTTTCCAGTAGTTCAAACACACATACCCAGCCATTTCATTTTCTGGAATGTACAAGATTTTACGATGTGTTTGTTAATTTAGGATAAATTATGAAATCTTGGTATCATTATTGACAACTTTACTAAATTTCCCAAAAGTCCTATGCCATTTTAGCAATTTCAGTTAAAGGTTTGCCTTTGAACCACCCAGGACTGACTGGCTGGAGCTCCCGTCTTCAGCTCATTAAAGGACGTAGGAAGGAGATGATGTGATAGCAGCGAGGGTTGTATAAAGGGATGGGGCTATACCCAGACATTAGAGGAGGGCAGTGGGTGAGAAGAACCGAGGTAGACGTGAATGGAAACCTGGGAGTGGAGATGGACCACCACCTGGAGATGAAAGACACTGACCTGAGGTCCCAAGAAAACAGTTGCCAACCCTGGTTATAATTATCTGGAAAGGTGCTTGCTAGCAGTAAATGATCACCTCTTCACAGCAGGCAACCCTTAAACTTTACAATACTATTAGTAATGCAGAATATGAGTATAACACTTAAGAATAGCTCCTCACCTTTTCAAGTAGAGTTGGCAGATTGTGACCCAAAAATAAGCCACATTCATATGGCTACATTTCATTCTGACATTACTAACAACTCATAAGAAAGTGTATGTATTGGAACCAAAACATAATGGCAACCAGATAAACCAGAGCTGTTGTAGTTTACATAGTCCTCTGTGCATTGTTTCTCATATACACACAATAGGGAATGCTTGGTATTGGTTCAGTGCATCATTTCACAGCGTATAGAGACAGATACCATTGCATATCCCCATCTGCTTAACTAATCTACTCATCTAATATAAAAATGTATAACCTTTCTTTGTATTGGTTGGCATTTTGGGGCAGATATGGTCAATTTGAGAACGGTTCATGCTTTGTAGTTTAATACTGAGCATTGAGAGGCAAAGGGAAATTTGAACCCTCTATTTACAACCCGTTCAATGAAATAATTGGTTATTTTATTTGATCTTAAGGAAAAATATGTGTGTGGGGGGCACTACTGGAATTACATTTTGTTGCTATGGCAATGATCAGATTCTCTTTCATTTATAGAGTGGACATCAGACATGTCTGTCCATGATCTCATCCATCAAATGTTTGATTAAGTGTTCAAATAGAAGCCATTTCCTTTCATTTATTGCTGATCTTGGCGACAGAATGATAACAAAGGGCTGTAAGAGTCTTCTTTTTTCTGACTCCATTATAAGATTTTTATAATCTGTGTCTATATATATATATATATATATATATATATATATATATATATATATTATATAAATATATATATATATATATATATTATATAAATATATATATAGCCATCTGGCTATTTAATTTGAAAAAAAGGTTATTTTGACAAATAAATATGTTTATATAAAAAATGCTCCCTTTACAAATAGGATGCTAATTTTTATTCATATACTGTGAATATAAAACACATTAAATATTTTTTTTTAAATGCATTTTTAAGCAAGGAAGTCACAACCTATTAATGATTTAAAACATGTCTGGGGTCTAGCAGAACTGATCTCATGAATAATTCAAATGAGAAACATTTTTTTCCCTGCAAGGTTGATGAATGAAATGGTAAAGGCTTTTGGAAACGCTCAGTTCTCGGAGCGCCGTTCAGAAATCCTCCTGAAATTGGAGGGTTAAGACAAGTTCAGGGGACCCCGGGCACAGTCTACTCATTTTTGAGGGAGAATTACACAGAAATCTGTTGCCACCACATTTCGCTCAGTTAGGGGCTGACAGCTGCTGCAAAGAGTTAAGCTCGAATGTTTGATGCCAAGTGAATTAAAGTCTATTTTTGAACTGAGCGTTCGAGTCCAGGAGGAATGGTCTCTGAAGGGAGAGGGAAGCAATGAACAATACTGTAGACAGTTGGTGCAGCACACCACGCTTTTAGTACGCTGGTATCTGGCGGTGTTTGGAATTTTTCTGTAGAATGACTTGAAAAGAAGAACGCACGAAGATGAATGTAAGTAAAAAGAGATTGCTTTAACATTTTCCTTTTGAGATCACAGCAGCATGTAGCCTTAGGTACGGTTCAATCTCATCTTGTAGACATGTTGTGTTTAGTTCTTAAGACATAGGACATGCAAATTTACTTTAATGATTACATGCAGGTAGAGTGATTAATTTGCTTTCACGGTTAAACGCATCTAAAGGGAATTCTCACCCATTATTTCACATCTGACGTCTAGCATGGTGGACAGTGTGTCTGAATGGAAGGATTCATGCAATATTTTATAGTCGCAGATGAATCAGCCAAATGTTCACTTGAAGCCCCCCATAAACACTGAAGTTAAAGAAAATAATACTAGTTTTCTTGAATGTACTGTTTTTTATGCAACGTTACATCTCTACCAGGCAGATAAACGTGTGAGCTCTGGTATTGATGTCATATTAATATTTTGTATTTGTATGAGGACCATTCATAAGTCAGTAAAGGTCACAATGGACTCCAGCATTTAATTTTCCAGAACCAGTATATCATTTGTCCCATGTTCACACAGGCATTCAATTTGATTGTGACATGTACAATTTAAATATACTTTTATTAATTCCATTACAAAATTCGGAGAAATTTCAGTTTGGAATTTATTTTCTGTGGATATATATATATATTAATATATATTATATATGTACTGTATATATCTTATATTGCTGTAAGCTCAAATGGAGCTTACCCCTATAACTCTTAACCATGGTCTAGGAGTGATGGGTATCTAAACATGAGGAGGGCTGTCATCTTGAAACCCGTTAGCTACAAAAGGAAACTTTTCAGGATGGGAACAAAATGACAAAGAAAAACCTGACGCAATATTAAAAAATATGTACGATTAGATGACATACTGGTGAATCTTCAAACATTCAACACAGGGTTAACCAAAAAAAAGGAAAACAACCGATGGCATAAATTATCCGGATCATACTTAATTGGTAAGAGAGTATGGAGCCTGAGGGTTGAGATGTGAGCATGCCAGCTGCATACACTGTAGCATATGATTGATAATACATTGCTCTGACTCCTGCCCATTTGTCATGTCTATACCAGAACTCATGTGTTTGCAAGAAATAATGTGACACCGAGATGGGGTAGGGAAATGGCTAAATATAACCGGAGCTCCGTCTATAAATGCGCACACCTACAAGGTTAGAGAAACAGCTGTAAACTAAACGAATGACAGGAGACGTCAAACACCCTATTTTATTTCAGTCTGGGAAGCAACATACAGGATTTATTGGTGCTAAATAAAAAGCAGTGATGGATTCTGATATTTAAAAAACCCCAGACACATGTGCCCTTTTTTAGATAAAAATGTTATTTTCTTATTGTATGAAATGTTAATTATAAAGGTATTTTCTGTTGAGACCATTTGGAAAAACTGTTCTAGTCTGGAGGGTAAATAGAACTCTATGTGTTACTTAATTACATTTTTAAATGTGCCGCAAGGTATAGCCAAGAAAATACTGCAGCTGCATAGCAAGTTCTCTTGACCGTAGGAGACCAGATTGAATGGAGCTAGCAAAACAAAAAACCTGAAGTCAAGTCTTGTTGAATTTTAAGTGGCTTCTATCAAGAAGACCTCACTATGTGATCCATCTGCCCGATGGTCTGATTCCGACAGCGGTTTAATCAGAGCTCCGTGAGTCTGCTCAAGCAGGGAAATGTGTGATCATTGAATGGTGTAATTATGTGAAAAAGGAGTTAATCACAGCATTGCATGTTTTCTCTTGCCAAGAATTAGATAATTTCTACTCTGAGGATCTCCCTACAAATAAAATATATATGTTTTTAATATTTATTTATGGTTTGGAATTGGCCCAAGTGTTATTACTGCTATTGGTACTCCCTGGGTAGTTTGGTGGAACCAGAGGCTCCAATGACACCTTAAAACTAGATAAGGACACCCAATATATGACACACTGCAATACATGAAGAACTGAATTTCCCTTGGTGTATGTGTTACACTGGTTTAGCATTTCAACTTACCATTTTCTTGTGAGCTTCACATGCAGGTAGTGGAATGCTTGCCTCGGGCACTACCCTAGGCTTGACTCAGGGCAGCGTGCCAGCTGCCCCCACAAAGCACCAGGCACTGCATGCTATGCAGGCTGTGCTGGCTTGGCACAGTCCTTCATAGTGCTCATGGGCTGGTTAGGGAGATCAGAGATCTTACTTGTAGCTGGTCCATTGAGCAGCAGCACACTGGTGGGCAAATTCCCCCAGGTTTTGCAACAGAAGGATCACTGCCCCTTGGATGTGCTCCTCTTGATCTAGGCCAGAATAAAACACTGCATCCATGAATGGCTTAGCTGGCCCTAAATAGTGCCTTAAATCACTGAGATGACAATCAACCTCCTAACATGAACTATGCATTATGCAGGACCAGTTCTGCCATTAATGCAGGTATTAAACTAATATGGGCCATTTATAATGCGTTGTGAACAGGGCCGGCAGGTCCTAGGCGGCAATCAGGACCTCCCCAACTGGCTGTGCGTGCTTTTTACTGAGTGCAGAGATCATACAATCTGTTAATCTCTCACACTCACTGATCAAGCATGCAGGAAGTGACATCACATCCATTTTCTGCATGCTCGAACAGTCTGCATGGAGGGAGAGAGAAAAAAAGGCAAGCTGGAGGCTAAGATGGCACAAGCAAGCTGTTAGGGGAAACAAAGATGGCTCAGGTAATCTAGAGACAAAGATGGCACAGACAACCTATTTGGGGGCTATGATGACACAAATAAGATGTTTGTGGATAAAGTTAGCACTGACAAACTGGGAACAAAGTTTGCACTGATAAACTGTTTAGTGGCAAAGCTGGCATTATGGGACACTGTGGTTGCTTGGTGAAGTTTGATTATGAAGTTGAAGAGTTACAGCTCTTCGACGATCACCTAGTTTACTGAATCAAAACTTTGTATGAGGAGAACCTATTCCTCCTATAGTATGTCTGTCTGCAGGGCCTAGGGGTATATTGACGATATAAAAGACATACCTACCAAAGGTTTTCTATTAAGAAGAAACAATGTTGGCCTCTCCATAGATGAGAGAATAACAGCTAAGCCTGAAAAGGAGCTTGGCCAATATAGCTTTTCACACTGTTTGTTAGAGAAGCTAAAATTATCTTTACACTGCCTGGTACACAAGAATACAGGGTATGTTTATAACGTGATAATACTTCTGGCCCCTTGACGACAGACACAAAATGTGTTCATTAGAAGAGAATAAACCATTTTCTAGGCGAGGGAAGGAGCTCCAATGTATATTTCCTAGTGCTATGGGATCTGTTGGCACTCTATAAATAAAATCCAATAAAAATATGACTCATTTACAAAGTGATGATAATTAGAGATGTGGCATATGTATGTATTTAAATGCAGCAAGGAATACTGGTTTTGAAATGTAAATGCAGTAAATAAATACTTATTATGTAGTATCTTCTCTATGGCGGACATTGATATGTCCTCCAGCATTTCTTTACTATGTGATCTTACCAGCAGTATTAGGAGTATTGTTTTGTCTTTAGATATGTTTCTGAACCTTTCTAACTTGGGTAAATAACATCCATTAAATTAATGGAAAAAGTAGCGAAGGCAATGACATCTGGGGACAGACGAAGGATCTGAATGGGAGATGGAAAAAACATTGACATTGGAGAAATCAAAACAATATTGACAATGACAAAAACCATAGCTTAACAATGCAATAACAAAGGAAGAAATTAAGGAGGAACTGTCACTTCTAAGATAAAATGATAATGAATTGTGCACATAAACCATCTATCACCTGTGTTCTTGTGTTTTAAATGTTAAGTTTACCTCCCGAGTCCTGACTCTTACGTTATACCTGCATCCCCAAAGGCATATCCAGGAATCCTTATGCAAATTTCCTCCACTTGCTATTGTCCATCAGAAAATACTGTGTGAATGTCAGTAATCTGCCCAGTTTGGTCTGGACAGCATGTGGCAGTGGAGTAATAGCCAGAGACTCAGGGAAGCAGGACTTCATCCCAAACCTGGTATGGAAATGATTATTGCCATGATCAGACAATTGACTATGAGGCAGACAATATATTGGTCAGGGACACCTGGTCAGCCACTGTCAAGAATATTCCACCAAAATCAGCACAGTTAGTATTTAAAGACGTTGAACTCTATGTTCCATGTGTGGAAAACACTGTGAAGACCCACATCTTTTGGGTATCCCTGAAAGGGAACACCTGAAAGTTACAATGCAATCCTGTTGTTGGCAAAAAGGAAAGCATTAAGGCTCCAACACATTTGATTGTCTACATCCTAGCAGCTTAACTGTATAATGTAATTCTCAGGCATCTGTGGGCAGAACATCAATTTAAAACACAAAATATATATGCCCTTAAACCAAAATTACCAAAAAGAAATCACAGAGATAATACGACTTTGGATTTTTTTTACATTATTAATGGCTAACTCCAGTGGCTAGCCCTGTATAACGCATAGTTAAATCAGTGAGATGTGTTGAAGGTCTACCCCCTGGATTTAACTGTGCATAACGCAGGGTCAGCTCAACCTTTCATGCAGGGAAATCTGCAACAAATGGTCCTTTATAATGTATTATAAATTAAGGGATTTTAAACGTCTCCCCTGCTTCTTTGTTTGAATTTGTTATGCGCTACCTGAGCCCATATTTTGAAGAACGGTAAGGAGTAAACTGACCCGAGAATAGCTGTGACATGAAAACTGCCATCTTTGACCACCTCTACCCTTCCCATGGAGAAAACTACTTGGTGTTCTCTCTGATCTCATAGCTGTTTTGTGTGTTCTGGGATAATTGGGAATTTCCAGATCGCTCCCACCCTCAACACATTCATAAATTTAATTTGCGTGCCAAAGGTGAAGTCTCATGGAAAAAAATATATCTTTTCTCTCCTTGAAGATGAAATACAGGGATGTATACAATAATATAAGTTAGCATTGACAAAAGAAATGAAATGTTTCTAGATTGTATTGTAATGGCCTATTAACACATTGTTCAGAACTGTGGAATATGATGGTGCCATATAAAACAAATAATAATTTTCCCCAAAACTTTGGGAAACCTTTACCTGCCGACCTATTATTGTTGTCAGTTATATTTTGGATGACTTTCCCTGCTCAAACACCACACTGAGCTGATTTTTTACAGCAATACTAATGAAGTATATTTCTCCATAGGCATTCATTAATCAGAATTCCCGGCTGGGCAAGCAATTCTATTGTTTGCCACAGGGTGGGGAGGGCTGGTACGTTAAGGCCCTAGCTGCCCCTTGCCCCCACTGTAAATCACATATGCTATGACACACATAATTACACACACACTCTCTCTCTAACACAGATACACATTCACTTTTACAGCAACACACTTACTTGCACTCCAGTAACACACACTTACACACTCATTCTCACACATACATATTTATGCAAACACACAAAAACATATTCATGCTCACATACACAAACATATATATTCATACTAACGCACAGTTACATATACACATACATACTTACTCTCCTCACGCCCTTACCTCATCTACAGATTTCTTTGCAAGCAGCCTTGCAGTCTGGTGATAGGTGACCTTTATGCTTTCCATCTGACTTGTTGGATTACAGCTACAAACTAACTACAAAGGAACCATGTAAAGGTTTATTTATTCATAAAGGAGCAGAAACATTTCAACGTAAATGGTTCCTATGTGAAATAGCACACATAGCAGATAGAGATTGTCTTGGGATGCTTGTCTTACAGAAGAAGTACTAGCTGAATGGGCATACTAGTTGGGCAAAGTAGTTTGTATCTGCTGTCAGATTCCGTGTATGTATGCTACATGATTTCTCGGTAATAGTAGCTCTTTTGAGGCTTGCTTATGTTGACTCAGCATGCAGTCTCGTGTTCAGCAGCACAGAAGTCTATTCATGGTTAGTGTATTTAGGGTCCAGCTGTCCATGTTATTTTAGGAGTGGCAGATTGTGTAGCTTCGTACTGCCTCCAGAAACAACTAAGAGAATGTTGCGGTCTAAATTTCAATGGAGGGTGAACGCTGAGATATTGCTAGGCTTTAAATGTGATGCCAAGAGCAGGAACAACATACATTGTAACCAGATCCCAAATGTACAGAATTATTCATTTTAAAATGTACATCACTAACCAATAAACTGATGTTCTTAGCAAGTTCTACTGGAATGAATGTATCAGGGTAATATGTGTAAAAATTCAATGTGGTAATGATGTGAAGTGTTTCTTGCCAAATCAGATAATGTTTTTTGAGGAAATTAAAAGCTGATCAGTGTAGTTTCTTAAGACTAAGAGTTAGATGATTTTTGTTTATTGAGCCACAATATTCCCTGGTATGTTCAGTCAGTGATGAAAAAGATCTTTATTCTTAGCCGTTCAGATGAACTAAATTGAAGATAATTTGAAAATCCTATATGGGAGAAAATCAAGTATTAGGGGTTTCCTTGAAGACAATGTAATGTTTAATATTTGTCTTGTTTTACTTGGCAATCATGCTAATATACATATAAATAAGTCGGTATGTACACTTTTATCTTCCTTTGACATTAATAGGAATTCATAAGAAAAACGTATTAAGCATGCATGTGAACTCTCCAAACATTGCCCCGGGGCTCTGAAAATTAGATATGGTTACCTTTAGAGGGACCAGTTTTGGTCTCCCCACTCCTAGATCCTGCCCAATTTGTCCCAATGGCTTGTGTAGAGTCTTGGCTCTGGTGCCCTTTTGCACAAGCCATTGGGACAAAATGTGCATTTGGAAACCCATTCTTATAGCATGTAGGAAGAAAGTCCATAAGACTTGAACAGGGCTAGATCAGGGCAGGATCCAGGAGTGGGCAAGATCAAAAGCTGGCCCCTCTAAAGGTAACCATATCTAATTTTCAGAGCCCCGGGGCAATGTTTGGAGAGTTCACATGCATGCTTAATACGTTTTTCTTATGAATTCCTATTAATGTCAAAGGAAGGTAAAAGTGTACATACTGACTTATTTATATGTATATTAGCATGGTTGCCAAGTAAAACAAGACAAATATTAAGCATTAATTGCATTGGGCATTTTCTCTATATCTGATGGAAACTTGACCAAGATATTACAAAAAAAAAAAAAAAAAAAAAACATTGAACACACTAATTCAGTAAAGTCAGCTTGATAAAGTGAGTTGCTCAAGTCAACATGACTCCTATAAACACAAAAGCAACTCAACTGTTTGGAAAGTTTGTGGTTGTTATTCAGTTGTTGATGAAAGCAGGTTAAGCAGAGTTGCATTGAGTCGTATAAAGCAAGCTGAAGGAACCCTGTTGACGCGTGGCAGGAAATAATTCTCATAATGATGCATGTTTCGCCAAAGCAGAATTCATAATAGAGTGGAAGAAAAAAACACACATCGCTATCTTTTGTAGCAAAGCTGCGACAAACATAAAGTATAAGTCAGTCTACAGCATAACACTAATGCAGGAATTTGCGGATTTTTCTTGTATGCGGTTCTAATTAAATATTAAACTAGGAGATGAGCTTTGCACCTCTGTGATACGTACGCCACCAGCCCCAAGCTCCCAGGAATGACAGGGTAGACTGCGTACTGGTAATGCGACAGCTTCTGATTTAATAGCTAGAAGACTAGAGACGTAGGAAAGCTGACATTAAATTACTTCTGTGAGAGGTGGAGTTGTGTTTTAATGAAACATCTTCTTCTAGGGATATATCTAAATCCATTAAACTAAAAATGCAGGATTTATTTGAATATGAAAGTGGAGTGTTGATTGTATTTTCATGCTGACATTTTGATACTGTGCAAATTAGTTGCATTTAAAAAAAAATTCTTCCTTTTGTTTACATTTCAAGTGTGCGCCTATTTAAAGATCAAAAACTGGAAGAATATGAGGAGCTCTTACTCAGAGCTGTTGAAGGTGATTGCAGTGAAACCGTAAGGCAATTTGGTGTTTCATGATAAATGGAAAACACACTCTGCCGGAGGTTGTGTGGATGTCATGACCTTATAAGAAATGAAAATAGCAAAATGTGACATATTGGATTGGATTGGATTAGATTTAAAGATGCCTTAAAGATACAACACAGAACTGAAAGGTCACACGTAACACTTATTAATTGAACAGTGGCTTTGCCACCTATTACTCAAGACCACATCTAGAGCTATGCATATAAAAATTAATTTGGAGATGTTCTACAATAATGTGTTTCCAAGTTGGTTATATAAAACATGGCGGAGATTGAGTTGAGTTATCTCCAGGCAACGTGGCACTAACTTCAACTGAAACTTGGTTCAGAGAGCAAAGATAACTTTAGAAAGTTTTGTCTATATTCTTAGCGGTTGGGGAAAGCAGGGTCTTGGGTACTGTTTGCATTATTCTGTAGTACTATTTAATAAATGTTTGCCCTCCCCCAGGAAGTTGTATACATTTTAAGGACCATTGACAAGTTTAATAATTGTATACCTCCCAACAGTTCTGGTTCTTGCAGGACAGTCCAGAGTTTTGGTCAACGTTCCATTGCTGCTCCCACGTGGCCATCTGAGCGAAGTGCCTCAAGGTGGCTCTTCCTGTAGTGTGGAAGGATGACTCCGCCTACAATTGTTTCTTGTCACCCCTCCACCTGTTGCCACATCCCCCCTCTAACACAGGTGTCCTGGTTTGAACACCTGAAATGTTGAGTGTTAGGTGATTGGGGCCTTTAGTTTGGTCATAACAAAGCACCACTTGCCGAATCCACAATTATAAGGGCAAAATGTCACAACCTTAGTGAATATACCGCTTGAACATCAGCAACTCCACTGTGGTATTTCTTCTTATGTCTGGTTACTCAGATTAAGATATTCAGTACTATCTTTATTAACTTATCTATAACCAGAGGCAGCAAATTAAATTAAGATAATTGTGTTTAAACGACAGGCTTACAATTATTATTACTCAAGATAACAACGACTGTAAAATGTACATGGCAAATTAATACCAGGATTCAATCTAATCAAATTAAATAAAATCCAAAAGGAGAACATGACATACCTCCTATTGTGATATAAAATATGCATTAGTCTCAGATCACAATTAAAGTCTTGCAGGAATATTGAGCCTATTTATACGGTTTAAAAATGTTCAAAAAAACTGTCTGGTGTATCCACCCTTTTGATCAACAGTTTAAAACTCCAAGTATATATTAATAGATAGCTGTTACAATTGCTTGATTCGCAAGCAGCTAGTGGTTTTCTCAGCATTGCCCAAAGAGCCTACGCTATTCATGTAGATTAACTAGACCAGAATTTGTAGGCATTCTTTAAATAAACATCTTAATATTTCCTTAACGCAAACTTTTTAATCTCCAGGTTATCAGCACGGGTGGAAAAAAAAATGTTGTTATCGGCATGGAGACAGCTTTTATGTCTAGCCACTTCTATAACCCTTACTTGCCACCACACTATTGTATTTTAGGGAACAAGTGGACCCTTGCTAATACCAGGATGTCCAAGTATATAATATTTTTGTTCCTATTTATTTTTGGCAGAGTTACTAATACCTCCACCACATCTACTTGCTGTCTCTGACCCCTGCGTATTAGTTATTAGTGTCATTTATTAATGGTAACCTAACGAGAGGCCAAGTACTAATCAAGGTTTGATATAATCAACAAACATGCAGACTATATGGACTTAATGGCTCACACTTCTATGTTCTAATCCAAGCTAGTTCGACCCCGCCATTTCTTCTAATAACATATCCAACTTCACCCGAAATCACTGCGTTGTTCTTAACACATTATTCTGTCCTCAAGAATGCCTTGTAGAAATCCATTTTCCATATCGCTATCCAGAAGACACCACAGTTTGATCGCAACAACAAGATTTTCAACCTGCTGGTTCTGAAGGTTTACCAATTCTTTGGAGTTTAACATAGCATAGCCTGAAATCTATGATCTAATTTAAGGGAAAGTCCCACTGGGCAATTTTTTTTTCCTTATGCATGAAATACAGCACTGTATACGGTAATGGAGGTCGAGCGATACTATTTTTTACCACAAGGTAGTATGATAAGAAGTCAGGATGTTTGTTGAGGATATTGGGCCAATATAACAGAGCAAGAACACATAATATGCAGCTGCTTGAAAACATATTATCTTTAAAACTTTTTTTTAAAAAGAAACAGTATTTTTGAAAACTTTTTAGATCTGATACTTGTAATAAAATAATTTGTTTGGAGTTCCCCTTTAACTAAGTGCAGGTGCTCACAGCTCATACAGGAAGCAAAGATAAGACAGCATGAGGTTACTGCCAATCTACCGAGCAGAGCAATTTTGCTCTGTATTTCATGCAAATTGTTTAGAATTCGCACCTGGCCTTCAGTGTAGTAAATGTATTATCAAGACAGGTGCTATTTAGAATTTTACAAAATACGTAGAAATATGTTGTTCTATTAAATGCTACTTTGTTGAAATAAATTCAGTTGTAATACTAACATGCAGACCCTCCATATGCATTTGCCCCTTTCCCCACCCCTAGGTGATATGCCGTTTAGGAGATGTATTCAGCTGAACGTTGGGTCAGCTCTGGCTCTTGCTCAGCAAGATGGGAACTGTTCAGACCCCCGTGTGTACAGTTTGTTCAGAAAGCACTGCCATTGAAATTAGTGGGCAGCAACATATTCACTTTTCACACTGTCACAGGCCCAACCCAGGGCAGTGCCCCCTACCGTCCACTCCTCAGTTCGGCGTTTGCACCGCATCAAAAGATATGGTGTGCCTTTAAGACAGCCTATGGATGTTATGTATAAATAGGCTGGTTGGGGAGAATCTGGACCTGCTGCTCTAGGCCAGGATACATCACTGTTGATGGTAGAGCTTTCCTTCAAGCAGCCAATCAGCGGCAAAAAATACCTGACTACAGAGCAGAAGAACAGCTGCAGGCCTGTAGCCATGGGCGCAGAACCCCCAAATATCTGGGGGGTAGCATTTTTTTCCCCATCAGATACCTCCCTTTTTCTCCCCATCAGATACCTCTTTCATCATTATCCCCTACCCCACTTTCTCCCAATCTCTTTTTTTGCAAACATGTATAATAACATATAACTTGAAACACTGGTAAAAATAATGTACGTTTAATACATTAAATATAGGAAAGAACAAAAACATTTTTTTAAATATTGAAAATTGGTCCCCAGGAAAGCATTTCCTTGAGCCCCACGCCATGCTCCTTAGCATACAATCACTCCCTCTGCTCCCACACCAAAAAAAGGCCAGCCCTGGCATCCACATTCCCCACATAGAACCTGACTAGCACCTAGATTACACAAACAGATTACAGTCCAGAGTGAGCCAACTTTGTCCCCAAACAGTCCAGCGTGAGCCAACTTTGTCCCCAAACAGCCCAGGGTGAGCCATCTTTGTCCACAAACAGCCTGCTCTGTGCCATCTTTGTCCCATAAACACCCTGTCTGTGCCATGTTGGTCCCCAAGGCTCAAACACAATGCCTGTGCCATCTTTGCCTTTGCCTAAATCACATTCATGATACACATATCCATTAATGCATTCTAACAAATCATTCAAGCAATTCATCCACACATTAATGCAATAATTCTCTCACTCATTCACACAAATCATCCCCACATTAATTAATTCTTTATCTCACTCATTCACACAATTCATTCACATAATTCACTCATTCACACAATTCATCCTCATATTCATTCATTCTCTCACTCATTCACGCAATTCATCCACACGTTAATTCATTCTCTCACTCATTCACACAATTCATCCACATATTAATTCATTAAATCTACCCCCTCTCCCATTTCTCACTATCTATCCCATCTCACTCCTTCTCACTATCTACCCCATCTCACTATCTACCCCATGTTACTATCTATCTACTTTCCCCCCGTACGTAGTTTACTTACTTTGCTGAAGTCCTGTGGTGGGAGCGCGAGGCCTCTATTGAGCGCCGGAATATGACATCATATGCCGGCACAGAGACAGATGCTCACACTCCCACCACTGCAGTCAGGGCAGCCCTGAGGCGGGTGGCGGCAGGAGCAGACGAGACAGAGGGGTGCTGAGTGGTTGCTGATGAGCGACCCCTCGGCGCCTCTCTCTCTCCTCCTCCGCTATGTGCCCCTCGCAGCTGTGCCCAAGGTGAGTGCCTCTCCCTGGGGGGTATTTCTTCATTATCGGTCCCCCGCATGATTTCCTATTTGGGATCCGTCCTCCCCCAGTTCCTACGCCCATGGTTATACTATCTGCAAAGAGACATACCTTACCATCGAGACCTTTTGTAATGTTGCTTATAAAAATATTTCAAAATTATAGGCAGTTACTATCCACATTCAGCAGCTGTATCAGCCTTCAGCCATTGGCTTCAATTTCACAAAATGAACCTACAAAAGAGTAAACAATTGACAATTTTTATCAAATTGTAATATCCAAACCCATGCTTCTCCGGTGTAATATAACACTCTGCATCTTATATACCCCATGTTGCACTGAAGTTTATTGCCTGATATATATCCCTCAAATAACGTTATCCAGAGTCCTGCTCAACAAACAATAGCCGTACTTAATAACACCATATTAACGCCATACCTTGGAGAACCACTTGCCCTGCAGGGCATATAAAACCAGCTGTGCCACGGGGTGAATGTTGAGAGAATCCCGGCCTAGGCCAGCAATAGCCGTAGAAATGTATTTTATTATGCTCACACCCCCTAATCTCCAGAGATTATAAACTACCAATGTATGACAATAAACGTAATACTCTTTTGTTACAGCTGCCAGGTAAAACTGCCATGTTAAATTTCTAGTACAATGCAGACGGATGACAGGTAGGAGATATGTTTTTACTAAATTCAACGGGTAAAAATATCTCGAGCAAAAAAACAGGAATTCACCGTAAGAAAACAAACATCCAACCCTTTTGCCAGTTTTCTCCTTGCTTCTCTGTTTAATTCCTCTAGAATAAATGAGAGGATTAGCCAGATGCTTTGTGGGAGAGTATATTGGATGCCTTGCTAACATTCCTCTCATACTTTAATCTCTTAACCTTTAACTTCTGGACAATTCAGCAATAGCTTCCCCCACGAAAATAAAGGATTATTGTAAAGGAAAACAAAACTATTGAATTATTGACCACTTCTCATAATATTTTCACAGCTACAACAACAGAAATCAATGGTTTCAGCAGCGGCTGTACATTGTTTCAAGAATAAAAGGCTTTAATGCATTTGACATTTGGGGGATTCTGCAACTACATTTGCCCCTTTCTTCCACCCCCAACTATTTTCCGTACAGGAGATGTGGCTTCAAGCAGCCAATCGCTGGCAAGAATTGTCGGACCACGGAGGAGGTGGATAGCTGCAGTTCTAGAGCTGCAGCTTCTACCTTAGTTAAGTGGTTTTATTTTTTTGTTTTAGTTATTGAAGAATGGAAGTATTTAACATGAATTCTTCTTTAGTGGGCTATTTAATGTGTAGACTATGCCCGTTATTTTTTCTCCTATGTGTAAGTTGTGTTGGAAAAGGAGTATTCTAATAATGCAGGGAACACGGTATCAAAATTCAGCCCTGGTACCCAGGGTAAAAAAGAAAAATCCTGATTTTGCAAGAATACAGAGACAGATTTAGATTAAACCTAGGGACGGGGCAAGATAAAAACACTCTATTAAGATATGCTCAGACGCCATCCTGATAGCGATCGTGTTCTGCTCAGTATTTCCTCAAACACATTATGCAACCGAGAGAAAAATATATAGTTTTCCTTCCACTTGATATAACATGGAAATGGAAAATCCTAGGCAAAATAATTACAATTTTCTGCTGGTTTAGAAGGTCACAGTTGGTATATTTGCTATATATATTGAAACAGAATCTGATTGTTGAGAACAACGAGCTTTTCTAATTACTCCACTTACCAGCTGCGTATAAGTGTTAAGGTTTTGTTCATGGCTAAACTGTACAATGCAGTGAATAAGAACTGCCTCAAATGAGGACAAACTCCCACCAACTCGTCTTATTGCTCGTATCAGGTTAAAAATAAGATTTCAAAAGTACCTAGGATTTGTGCCTTAAATTTTTTTTAAAAAACTTCTAGTTTTACATAATATATAAGTTATTTGTGTTCTAGCTATGCCATTTTAGCCCAATCTACTAAACACCCTAACTCCTTAACAGGATGTCTTGTGGTAAAAATAGAATGGCTTGGTCTTAATCACTCATTCTGACTCTCACTAATTAAAGTCTATGGAGGTACTTGTTTCATATTGCACACAGGACCACCAAACAAAGCCTTTGTACTGTATAAAGTGCTGTATTTTATGCGCAAAGAGGAAAAAAATATGCACTGAAACAGTAATGTCTTCAGGACCACCAAAGGTTCACATTTTTGGGGTGAAAGATGAGCCAAAATGCACCATAATTGTTTATATAAAGTAAAACAAAATAATAATAATTTAAAAAAAAAACCTTAGTATTTAGAGGATAGAAAATTTACTTTTTGGTTATGGTGTTTTTTTCTCATTTACATTTCACCAGTTTTTTTATCTTCAACTATTTGCGTTATGTCAGATGTATCTAAACTGTTGCTAAATATCTGATCGCTTTGTGTCTTTTCAATTTTTGTAACATTTTTGTAAGAGAGAAAGTTGGCGCCTTTCTGTAACTAGATCAACTGTATTCTGAAAGAAAAAAAAAGATATTTTAACAAAATGAAAATAAAAAAATGGTACAGGGGCTATTCTTTAATGTGTGAATGTATAATATAGTTCTTGTAGGTAGATTATGACATCATATAATTATCTTCCTACAGTCCTATTGATCCTAATTTATCAATGTATTCAGTTGCTGTACGGGAACCCGGACATGCCATTCTCCACCACAGACATGGCTTATGCAATGCGGTCTGATGCAAACATTTCACTTTCTTAGTCTTCTATTTTAGTAACCCCTAGCTCACTTTCTAGAACCCACTAGGTGTAAATTTGTACTGTGTTACCCAAAGAACGAGAGAAAGCAAATTGGCAATGGTGATACTTTTATTGGCTAACTGATGTATAATGGATTGCAAGCTTTCAAGACTATATGAGTCTCTTTTTCAGGCATATTATATTTCGCTAGCCGGTAGGAGATCCAACCCCTGTTTAATCAAGTTTGTTGCTGCTATGTAAAAGCATGTCGGAAGAACGTGGTAACACTTTTAGCAGTGAGTACTATTATCTGTTTTTGAGTAACCACCATATGTACTGGTGATGCGTGGATACCTTTTCATATGCAAACATTGCTATCACCTATAGATTTTACCTATAGCTTGTGCTTTCTGTTTGTCAATCATCTGAGATCTCCATAAAGTGACAAGGCCAGCATTATCTGATCCAAGTCCTTACAGAATTTCTCTCCGTTCTCCTCCCACGAAGCTGCAGTCAACTGCAACTATCACCTTCACAATAGGTAGGAAGTTACAATACCTTTTCCCCCATAGTCCATACATTAGATGGAGTTTTAAACAGGTGGCATTTTAATGCATAAGTGTAACCGGCAAATCCATAAGAGGTTTATTTAGCATATAGTGTAAAATGTAGGACTTGTGACAGATGTCATATAAAACACTCAGCGTGGGAGAGATCGTCCATGAAGTTATATATAAAAGAGGCAGTCCTAATCACCATTTATTCAACATGTACTCCTGATCAAAAAATAACATTACCTTATTCCCTTACAGAATACAGTGTGGCAATATATGATGGAGTTTGTGTTTTGTATATATATATATATATATATATATATATATATATATAATAAATATATATATAAAATAAGATATAGACAAACTCTGGCCATCAACATGTTTGCAATATTTTCTTAAATTAGGTAAGTATGAATGAACATTTACCTATGAGTTATTCCATTACAGAGGATAAAAGAGCTGAATATTTATGAGATGTGGCTGAAATAGGGGCTGCAGTAAATATGCTACAGCAGAATAGGTTCAAGATAAATGAGTCCATGCTTCATTAAACTGTAATTTAGACTTCACTGACTGTGCTTCATTCACAGAACAAGGATACAGCCAAAATTACAGCAGAGGTTAGTTATATGGGGCAGAGTATTAACAAAGGATGGAAAAGAGATTTGAATAAGGTTTGTGATTAGCAGGCAGTATGGGCCAGTATTAAACCATCTCTCCGATCTGACAGTGATAATTGCCCTCCACGGTCCACCCTTTAAACAGAAGAAACTTGCTCAATTCTTGTTGAAAAATAAGCGAAGGCTTTATTGAAGCTTGTCTACAGTGATTCCAGACACTCAGTTCTAGAAGCTGGAAAATGCACTCTTGGATTAGAAAGAAGTTTAGGATTGCAGCCATTAAATTTCAGCTGCAACATAATGGCTCTTACTCAAAAAGATGACTGCAGGAGGTTGAGGTCCCAATGATTCTAGTTTCTGAGCTGAGGTATGAAGACACCGTGTATATATATAGCATGCTGAGATACGTTCTCCTTGGTTGTCCGTCAACGTAGGTTTTAGATGAGTTGAAAACCCTTATACACCTGTGACGTCACTATTCATAAGGAAGGAACACTTCTAGTAATGCTGCAAGAATAGACATGTCCCTGCAGCGACATTATATTGCAGGAATCTCTCATTTAACTATGCGTAGACAAGTCAGTTGGCTCAAATGTTTGCTGCTTAGTGAATATCTCATAGACGTAGCATGAGATCTACCAGTAGGTCACAAGCTACCTGTTGTAGACCCCGGATTTAGACAGACCGTGACATCTGGTAATAGCCAAATTCATTTACCACATTTGTGGGAGCTGTCATTAGTTACACATACAGTTGAAAACCATTTTAGACAACTGAAGTTCCTTTTTAGAGACCTTGTCGGTGAAAAGACTATTTGGGGCAATGCATTATGAAATGTAAACTAATGGGGGAGCTCGGGAGATTAAACCGACTGTGAAGGTTAGCTAATCAAGTGGCGTCTGCAGATAAGGAGACCCCAACAGTGAAGTTTGCACATGGTGTTGCTGTAGCAGATTACTTCTCAAGACAGGGGATGGTTCTGTTTGTCACGGTTGTAGCTCTCCTTGTAAACCTTAGCATGTGGTTTCTAACACAGTTGGTCAGAAAGGGCAATTATGTGTTCAAAGTCATTAGTCATTAGCCTGCCAGGATAAACACTCCAAATGTAAAAGCACGGGGTGGGGAGCAAGAGGTGAAGAAAGTTCACTTATGGGTGATAAAATTTAGTATGGTCAACATAGATTAGCATTTTAGGATTTGACAGACATTCCTCACTTATGGCTCAGGGTCTCAGATTCTTAAACTTAGCCAGCCCCCTGTATTTAGGATTGTGATTTGCGGTTGAGGCCAATAGCCGCATTCTCAGGTGTCCTATACTTGAAAATCCATATCTCCCTTGCATGAGACATAAACGTCCCAAAGTCCTACTATTGATGTATCCCCATCAGTGTCCTGACTACTGGTCAATCTTACTGGGCAATGGCTGTTTCACTCCAGCATGATAGGGGAGGACTCAGACTTTAATCAGTCCTTGGTCTTGTCTTAGATTCAGGATAGCTTCATGCTTATCTCATGTATGTTTAAATCCACTCACTGTATTAACCTCTAAAACTTCTGATGGGAGGCTGCGCCATTTATCTACCATCCTCTAAGTACAGTAAAACATCCTATCATTACAAACAAAACACTTAGTACCCCCCCCCCCAAAAAAAACAACAAAAAAAACAGGGGTGGTGGCTAATCCCATATATACCTGGCAGCCATTTAACCATCCGGCTATGTAAAAAAAAAAAAAAAGAGGCATTTATAGGTTAAAGTCTACTGGTTTCATGGGTTAGATGGACAGACAGCCTGGACAGACAGCCTCGGAACCCGTGTACAATCCTTTTCTATTTTACGTTTATGTAAATTCCTGATGACTGTGTGCCGGGTAATAAAGCAGCAGATTCCGGTGTGCCATGAGTCAGCCTGGACCTCTATGTTAAGTAAACATGAGACACCGATTAATGTATAACTCATAACCGGTAGATTGGTAATTGGCACAGCGCTGCTTTCACGTAAAATCCGTATACCTACGAGGTGCCTCCGGTAGCCTAGGGTGCGCCCTGCAGTTCCCG
The DNA here is from genome assembly GCF_027358695.1 of Spea bombifrons. Lineage (NCBI taxonomy): Eukaryota > Metazoa > Chordata > Amphibia > Anura > Pelobatidae > Spea > Spea bombifrons. The sequence goes on along the minus strand of NC_071089.1, from coordinate 92,194,202 downwards.
ACCCTGTCCGCTAGCTGGCAGTCAAGCGCTTACACTTACGCAAACAGCGCAGCCGGAGTCCAACCGGCATCCCAAGCCCACCAGCTACGTAGCCTCCGGAATTCCTATTCCTGGCGTTTTACGCAGTGACGTGTAGGGAGTGGGGAGTTTCCGGAGCCTTGGAGCGTGTGCCGGGCGGTGCCGGTCTGCATCTTATTGCTCTGGGTCTCCCCACTGCTCCGTGAATAAGGAGGGGCAACGGCTTGTACGTCACACAGCGGGTCAGGGATGAAGAGTTAGAACGGCACAGATTTCGTGCATCAGGTATGGTTGCTGTCACTGGGAAGTGCATATAGGGAACTGACACCAAGTGTATGTGTTCTGCCCTCCAGATCACACATAGGCAGCCGCATCTATATGATCGTATCGCTGTGTGTATGGTTCATGCATGAAGTGTGCATTCAGGGAATTCATGTATGCATTATAGATACTGTAAGTGTAATACTAGCTAGATATCAAGGATTCTTTATACTAGTAGTACTTTAAGTGTGTATAAATGTCATGTCTATCTATCTATCATCTATCTATCTATCTATATCTATTAATCTATCTATCTATATCTATTAATCTATCTATCTATATCTATTAATCTATCTATCTATATATTACACACACCCATAGGCACATACTGGCAAGGGAGGCACCACCTTCTTAGGAGTTAATGGCATCAGCATGGATGCGTCTATATAAAATATATATAATATATATATATAATCTATCGAGAATGCAGCAAATGTTTTTATGGCTTAATCTTTAGCTTTATGTGCAGCTGGGAGATACTTAGTATTCTGCACGCATGCGCGGCGTCTGTCAGATGGGTCTGCAGTACATTGCAGAGCTATAGTACAAATGCTTTAAGTATAGGGTCCTAATCTGAAAAAGAGACCTCTGAGGTTCTGTAGGTTTAAGCTGCTCTAAAGATTTTTCTTTGTCGGCCCAATAAAAGGTACCGCTTTTTGCTGAAGGACTTCGATCTTGTGTTCGACCAATAGAAGCTTTAGCAATTTTCTTTATTAAGGGCGCCCCCAGAACAGGGGGTACTGCAGAGCGTTTCTTTCACCATCACTCGCCTGGGAAAAAAATGAAAACAATCTCTGCAAATGTTATGTGGAGATTCCGTTTGTCAGGTTAAGGGTTGGCTTCAAAGAAAAGTTGTGGCTGATAACATTCTCTGACTGCGATAAAAGGCGATAGGGTTTCCTACACATTCCAGAGAATTAATGGCCTGGAAGGTTTCACCCCAATGCTTCTAATAATGGGCTGTTTTCATATGAATATTTTTTATATTATTATTATTGTACAAACATGACCCAATAAACCGTAAACCCGTATTCCACACGCCGAGGACGCTTAAGAGCTTTTAATGGAATGTATGACGATATAGTGTGACGGAATCCCCAATATTTATTCCATAGATGTGTGATTTTTTTGGATTGTATTCTCTGAAATTCTGCTTTGTTTTGTTATTTTTATTTGCTTTTTTATTATTATTATTATTATTTGTTTTTAGGTTGTGCTCTCCTCTGTTTTTGTATATTTCTTGAGTATGGAGACATTACTTTTATGTGTAGTACACAGTAGGGTCCTTGTTGTAGGAAGCGATGTATAGTAGTGGATATGTGTGCGCTGCGTATAGAAAGCGATGGAAGGATTCTTGATGCTGGCGAAGCGCAGGGTTTGGGAGGAGACAGGAATGTCTGTCTTAAGGCTGCCTCAGGGGATGGTTATTCACACTGGCAGTTTCCAGTTGCTTCGTGTTTTTTTTTTTAGGTTTCTTTTTTTAAACCTCAGTAAAAGCATAGAGCCTGTGCTCGTTTTTTAAGCAAACTGCATTAATCACCTTTTTCCCCTCTTCTTGTTTTGTTTTTTGTCGCTTTCCTGCAGGATTACAGAGAGGATGGCATGGATTTAGGAAGTGACGCCTGTAGTCGCTCAAGTTCTGAGGCCAGTTCTAATAAAGTGACTCCTTGCTCTGACTGTAAGTCCTCTCCTAGCCTGGACCTGGCTGCCCTTGAGGATTATGAGGAGGACTTTGTGGACAAGGTGAGTGACGAATGGGAGGATGAAGATGAAGAAGATGATGTGGTTGAGGGCGAAGATGGGTTTCCTAAAGACAATTGCTTTGCAAGGATAGCACCTGGACGAAGTTTAGCTGAAGAATTTGAGGACATTAAAGGTGGACATGTCTCATCTACCAATGGGAATCCTTCACATCGGCACAAATTAAATGGAAATTCATTTATCAACAATTCCTCAAGTAAAGGCAAACCTTATCCTCCCAAACCACAGCATAACTCTGTCCGGGGGTCTTCAATGAATTCGGCTGGGGGCTTAGGAGCTTTAATGAGGGATGAGGCGCCACTTCCGACAATGGACTGGGAGGCTCTGGAGAAGCACTTGGCTGGGCTACAGTTCCAGGAGCAGGAATCAAGGAACCAGAAGCAGACCAGATCCAACTACACATCTGTAAGTCCTTTATATTCTTCAGAGCCATGTTTCTTATAGCAGCTGGGTGTGATTAATATACATATGTAAAAATCCATGGGAGGAAAACCTCAGAAAGCTTTTTGATGCCCTTGGAAGGTATATTTATATTGTGGAATAACTAACTTTGTGCAAAGGTTTGAGTTCCCTTCACAATGTATTGGAGACACAAAGGTGTCCCGTAAGTAATATAAATGTAGGTGAGGTTTTTATTGGTGGTAAACTTACAATCATGTGTTGTGAAGCATATTCCTAACAGAAACCCCTGCACTAGTACTCAGCCGTTATTGATTCAGTGTTGGTGGTGTTTTTGTATTTTATGGACAAGCGACTGAGTTGAGCAATGTAGCTTGTAAAGTAGGAAGCCGTGTAATTAGCGTACAGAATGGAAGGCCTAATCATACCTGGGAACTTTTCGCCCCGGAGGCTCTGTTTGAAGTGCTGCTTATGGTGTGTTGTAGAGACGCACCCCGCTCGAACACATCTCCTGCTCCCCGCAGACACATGGTGTACTCACCACCAGTCCACTCCAGATCAGCAGGTTCTTTATTATGCATTTCTCCATTAGTGAGTTTGTATGGGACATAGGGTGACCACATAGGGCATGTTTTCCATGGGGGGTATATAACTGACTAATTGGTTCCCTCCCGCAAGTTTATACATCCCGCATAATGCAGCCAGGGCAGCATTTTATCTGGGCTGGTCTGCAATAGGTAAAAAGTATATGTGTCCTGGAAAACATGGATGATGTGGTCAGCCTAATGGGACGCTGGAGTGTCCCTTTAATTTAACTTTACTACTGCTGGTTTACAAGCCCTGAGACTGTGTTATGTTTAGTATGTCTGTATATATATGTAAGTGTGTGTAAGTATGTGCATGTGTTAGCATGAGTGAGAGGGCATGTATTAGTGTGTGAGCATGTGTTAGTGTGTGTGTATATGTTAGCTTGAGTCTGTATGTGTTACTGTGAATGTGTTAGAGTGTGTGTCAGTGTGTATGTTAAGTATGGGGGAGGGCAAGGGGCTGATAGGACCACTTGGCATTACCTGCCCCACCCAGACCAGAAGGTGCTAGCTTTCCCCTGAGTATTACCCTGGTAAGGATATCGCCTAATAGTTTTCAATTTAAAACAGTTCTAATCTTCCCAGTTTATATCCGTTAATGTGTTTTTTAATGTCTTGCTACAAATGGTCCATTAATATGTTTAATGTGGATTCTCCCCTGCGTCCATTAGTATGTAATCTCCATTGGGTCTCTTTATTTGCCATCTCAATTACGCAAATAAAATGTCAGTGTGCTATTATTTTTATTATTTATGCAGCGCTAAAAGCTTGTGGTTTTGATTAAAAAACATGCTCCCAACACCTGTGGATACCCGTAATATCTGTGTGACACTTGAAATAGCTTAAAAAATAACTACACAACAAAATTTCAGCAGATCATAGTCCAACATGGGAGGGCTGGCACTTTAAGAAATACATGTTAGTCTGTAAGACATCAGTAATGTATTTTGTGCAGTACATACGCAATTAACTATTATTATATACTATTTATATTGTAAATTGCTTTATGTTAGGTTTCTGCAAAATTATGTATGTGTTTAATCTCATCATGTAACAGATGATATGGAATTTGTCAGGCCAACAAGTTGGGGAGGGGGCAGATCCATACTTACACAAAGAAGCATACAGACTCACAGTAAAACACCCGCGCTCCTATCCTATCATAACACTCCCTCCATCACACTCACTCCATCACACCCACTCCATCACACCTGCAAAGCCTTTTTTATGGTGGGGTATTACCACAGAAGTACATGATGTTGTTTTACGTGACCCTGCTGTGCTCCCACTTCTACCCTCTTTAACACATTTTGACCCACCCAGGGGGCCAGTGAGCCCCTGCTGCTTATCCTGCCGGTTGCAGTAGGGCGCAAACTAGCCCATAGTGGGCCATCATTTGGACAGCCCTGGCTTAGACCATTGTGAGCTAAGCATTTTTGATGTAATGGAACTTGACTGTTACATTAGTTATGAGTACTAAATATTTTCATTCCTCCATTCTAATAGAGAATTGTACCACACTATTTTTAACACAGAACTCATTTGTGATCTACACCCCATAGCGACAGCATCGTTTAGCTGTGTGATTCCGGTTGCTGGTGGGGACACGCTTCTGTGCCCTTGGTACACACGCATTACCCTGCTGTGATCTTGCATATACTCCTGGTTTGAGAGCAGCGGTAAGCCTTCTTTCACTAATGCTGAACACAGAAATAGAGACAAAGGATTATATCAGTCATAGAGACGGTAATCAAGAAGGTTTTTCAGTATTCCAATACCAATTTATTTTATTCTCCACCAAAAGTATTTTTTTCCTCCATAAAAAAAGTGTGTAATCCCTGGTGAAAAGCCTGGTCGTGGTGTTGGTAAATAGCATGAACTCAATGTATTTTTAGGACTTGTTACTGCAGGATGGGTGCCATGCCCTTATGTCTGGTGATGGACTGACTGCATTTCACATCATGCTCAGACAATAATGATTGCAGGTAGTTTTCTTTTTTGATTGAAGTTGATCTGCAGTTGGGGGAAGAGGTTCTTTCACAGGTAATATAAAAGCTTGTGTAAGCAAAGACGCAAGTCCTTTGGGATTATGTGAATGCAGGTGTTGATTAAAATTACAGCAGGAGTATGGCAGGTGCTGTATACACGGCTTGGGTATGATGATCTATTGAGTCAGGCTCAGAGGGGGACCAGCGATTAGACCTCACAGCAAGCAGCGGGGCTGTCTGATTACAGAAAAGGAACGCGCACAATGTGTGCTGATCATCAGCGCGCCCTGTAAAAGATAAGTACAGCCCATAAACACCTTTATTTACGCGCAAAATATTCAGCAATATATGTTTATTGAGCTTTTTAGCCATAAAAGGTAATATTTATATATGTATATATTTTTTTTTAACATGACTGTTCATTATATAAAGGCAAGTAGGATCCAGAGAATCACAGAAACATGGAATTAGTATAAAGACACATTAAGCCCATCTAGCCTCCTGTTTTTTTCTGATGTAAGAACTGTGACCTTAATCAGTCCTTGGTCTTGTATTAAATCAGGATAGTTTTATGAAAGGTTCTCTGCGGCATTGATACTGCTGGTGTGGAAGTCTCTTCAGTCTTGAACCCTCCCTGTGGCGGTGTATGTCCGCGCAGGTGCAGTTACCCAGCTCCGCTGACTAACAGATATCAGGGTTTGTAAGTGAATTTCTAACTCAATTCACTTTATCGATGCCTGAAATAAAATGTGGCAATTAGTGCCCCCTTTACAAGAGACCATAATCCCTGCTCCTTTACTTGTTATCGCCATTATAAATGCCTGGTACCTCTCGCCTGCATGTGTGGCTGGACAGATCTGTTTAGAGGGAAGCTGGTTTTGTTACATTCTTTTTGTGTAGGGTCACTGCTATGCCATACAGACCAATAATAGAAAAAGTTACGCACCAGCCCTAAAAGTTTTGGAGCCGTGGCTACTTGGCTGGCGGGATACATTCCCCAGCTGTGGGTGGAACAGTTCTTGGCTCGCACACATGTTCACAGCGACCTTTAAATTCAGCTCCGAAAAACGACGGATCCCGGGAGTAGAATATAGATGGAGAACCCATTAACTTTGCAGGCAGAGGGAACAAGAGTGTATATATATATATATATGTATATATATATATATATATATATATTGCTTAACACAGCTCACGAGCGAATATCATGTACGGGGTAACGTGTCGTGCAAATGTTCTGGCATAGAGTTTTCTTGAAAGCAGTTCTAAGGTTAAATGTTGTGGAACCTATGGCTCATTTTCTCAATAGTAAATTCAGAGGCTGCTCCTAAAGGACAGCGTTTCAACTAATTTGATTCAAATCGACTTTAGAGTTTATTTTCCATTATGTGTCTCTTTAAGACTAAATGGTGGTAAGCAGTAGTATAACAAAAGTAAATACAATGTGTAGGACTTGCCCCACACGATTTGGTTGAGAGAGTTGAGATTATATATATATATATATATATGGTCCTTACTATAGTCTGCATGTAGAAAATCTTTGTCCCAGATATAGTAAAATTACAGCAAAGACTGTATGATAATTAATTTGTGCTTTATTATCGATCGTACACAACATTGTGGCTGCCGGTTCCAAGATCATTCGTTTGAGTTTCAAGGTCACTATTTGGCATGTAGGTGTCTTTCCTATACTTCCCATCTGGCTACAGTACTGGCGAGTGACACCCGAGCCATATGTACCAAAGAGGGCAATCAGTCCAATTTTATGCCACGCAGAGACTTCTTAAGCCAGCGTCTGAATTCCACGTGTGTTGCTCGTGGCAAGTCTGTGCGCATATGGAAACGATTAAAATTATAGAGCTCGTAGGACTACGTTTTTATCTTTTACAACCAGTAGATAGAAGCCTTTCAAGTTGAAATGTATGCGGTTTCTTTTTATTTTTAGTTATGCTTCCCTTGTAATCATTATAGCAAACAGTAATCCCGCGGTAAAAATACCACAGATCCACGTATTCCATTTCCTTCTATTTAAGCTAAAAAAAAAAAAAACCTGGCATTTTGGAACTTTTTATTTTTTATTTTTTTATTGGGGAGTTGGGAATTCAATTTTGGTGATTTGGGGTTTTTATGTGTGAATATATTATATATTATTGCACATATCAGCAATCAAATGTATTTTATAAGATTTGAACCTTTATCGCTACGATTGTTTTGCTATAATTATGTTTTAGGCAAACTGTTTAATGTTACTAGTAACTAATTATTCACAGCTTGGGTTTGACTGTTCGGTGGCTATTAGAGGAACACCCAAAACAGATATAATTATCTAATTTGCCGATACAAAGGATTCCGCAGAAGACAAAGCACTTTAGATAAAATGAGCTGATTGTTTATCGTGGTAATTTTTTAAGGGTCAATAAGATGCATTTATCTATTAAAGGGACAGTATCATCCGTAAATGTAGAATGTCTTTGGAGCAGGTGGAGGTCTCCTTTAGATGTTAGGTTTCTGACACTATTATTTGTTTTTTTGGTAGATATGAGTGAGAATGTAGGAGCAAACAAACTATTGTTAGAAGGCAGGAAAGACTTTTCATGTTTCAATGCAAAATAATAAAGCGGGTGATCCCATACATCCTTACAGTTGATGGACACAGTTGACTATTTTGTTACGGAATGCACACAGCAGGTGGCAAAATGCTTAATCGGTAATAAAGTAAGGGAATTTAGACAAGCCTATGGCCACCCTGAATCTCAGACAAGATCAAGGGCCCCTTAAGAGGGAGCTGTTGATAAATGGAAGAGCCGCCCATCAGAAGTGGTAGAGGCTAATTTAAACTGAATTTAAGACGGAATTTAAACATGCCTGGGATAGGCATCTAAGACAAGAGCAAGGACTGATTAAGGTCTGAGTCTCGACATCAGGAAAAATGGGCAGAATAGATGGACCTAATGGTTCTAATCTGCTGTTTCGATCTATACTGCATAAGCAGTCTTTGGTAACAGATTCATTTTATAGATTTCTTTATACAAAGTCAACTGATTCTATTATGTAGATGTTTATTGTCCTGTTTTAAAGCCAAGGTGATGTTTTTCCTTTAAAGGTAATTAAACTACCCTTAGCTTGTGCTTTTCTGTTTATCAATCAGTGTAAGAGATTTAGAGATACATTTTTACATTTGTACAGAATTTAGACTTCCGTGCTACATAGTATGTTCCACAATTCCTTGCAGGGGTTATGATCGCAGGGTAGTACATTACTACAAATGTCTCCTTTAACATGCTTGATATTTTTATCTTTTGGACTAAGGGGACACAAGAGTGCCAATAAATGAAACCTATATCTGTCGCAAACACCGTATTTAATTAAAAATTGTGCTATATATTGGTACGGTTCCCTACATAAAGAAAGCGAAGCATTTTTGTACCTCCCTTTCTTCACAAATCCAGCCTTTTGGAGTGCTCCTCTCTAATTCTCCAATCAATGGAGAGTGTGCGCGCAGAGGTTCCGCCCTTTTGCAGAAGTAACGGTATCATGGAGCTGATGCTGGTGGGGAGCGAGTGAAGAAAGAAGACAGAAGAGCAACAAGAGGGAGGCAAGAGAAGAAAAGGAGACAGGAACACGGAAACGGTTGGCAGAGAAGTTAGAGGGACATTGAGAGAGAGTGAATGAGAGCATGAAAGAGTGAATGAAAGCATGATAGAGTGTGGGAGAGCATGAGTGAGGGTGAGTCACAAGCCCCTAGGCTTAGTTGACAGTGCTGCAGATCTGAGATCTGAATAAAAGATAACCTTGGTTATAAGACAAAGTTGACAGGTTTTCAGATGATTTTTTCATAATTAAGCAAATTCTATATGTTTAATGACTCTTTTTACAAAAACCTCTTTTTTCTTGATTTTGTTATGAGTTACCCTTGAGAAACATATTTGCATGGACATCTTCATATGGAAAGAAGAATATGGCTTCAGGGCACATCACAGGAAACATTGTAATGTTATCTAGAACACATTCCAGATGACACGTAAGATTGTTGACAAGAAAAGAGCATGCAGCTGAGTTCTGTGTGTAGTTCATGCCGTTGGGGTTTTAGAATTCCTCGTCCTTTAACTGAGATTTTTAGTTGGGACAGCTTCCTCCCGGTAAAGGTACTACAGGACGCTGTGGTTGACCAGGGACTTTCATCTTGTTGGATCCTGATTGTTGGACTGATTGATTGAGCTTCCCTGGTTGGACCTATCTATAATTCCATATAAAGAAAACAAAGACTCTTTTGAGATTCTACACACCAATTTGTTTCCGTCCCTGTTACTCTACTAGACATCGGTATGACACTGATGTTGGCCAGAAACGCTAATTACCGTATATTTATCTTTGTTTTCACTTCCCTACCCCCTGCCGTGGTGTGTATGTGTTGTATTGGCAAACCTGCTAATATGTGCGTGAACTCGTGAAGTACCATAATTGCCACTTCTAGTGACCCCGTATTTAGTATAAATCATCTGCATGTTGTTGGTTCGTACATTTAAGTAGACCCTATGATGGTAAGATCAGCATTCATTTGCATGAAAATAGCAATTCCCGGAGTTTTTACAAAACATGAATATTTAGTCTGCTGATTTGCATACTGCTCTTGTATTTATTGTCTGTGTAAATCCCACAGATATGAATGCATTCGAGGGATTATCCCTCCTTAGTACATGGCGGCATGGCTCATGTTATCTCTGAGATGGTGGCGTTGTAATCCCGCAATAAGTCCCCCCCCCCGAGTTAAAATTGTAACCCTCCATACAGCACAAATGTATGTTTCCAGGCACCACTTCAAGCTGTTTTGCTGAAATTGATGACTAATATTTTGTTTTCATTTAAACTGCTAGTCCACGTGGCTAATTGTAATGCACTTTGGTCAGGGTGTAGCGTGAGCAAAGGTTAAAAGAATGATGATAAGAGGTCTTTATGTATAAGTGGCTTTTCACACTCGGAGCATTTTATCCATGAACTTAACCTGTTTTGCAAATAAACTAAATGGGATTAAAATTTTTGGAATTGTGAGACGGGAAAAAGCCAAAATGATCAACGCCTATTCCACAAACCGTAATGCCCAGTGCCGCCGGGTAAGTGTTAATACAATACGGGTTCTATTTTAAAAATATTTACAGGAATGAAAATTGTTTTCTACAAATCTATACCATTCTTTTTATTGGTTTCTTTTTAAGAATTTTGTGCCGTACTTTATATGCAGTTCGAATGAAATCCCTTTTTTTTCTGTGTTCTGTAATCAGAGAAGCTCTCTAGCGGACGCAGACACTAATGCTTATAATATGTATTTTATAACATTACCATTAAAATGAACTGTGCAATTATCCAGTAACTACACGAAACTTGCCTTAATATTCACTTTCGTAAACCAAAGAAAATTGACTTTTCCTTGCTATTTTATTCGATGAATCTGTTTAAACACGTTCTGAAAATTGTTTCATTAAATGAAAAATTCTACGTACGAGAAAAAAAAATGTGAACGAAAAGATAAAAAGTCCAGCTGGAAGCATTCCTACAGCTTTGTGCCAAGCAGAAAACAATAGATGACTAATTTGTCTTGTGACCATTCCAAGAGGAAATAAGAGTCACTTCCGACCTCTTAGGCTAATCCTGGTAGCCATTTTTGTGTATCTGATAGCCTAAAGCCATTGTTTTTTTTCTCCTGGTCCTAAACACAATGAGGGATGTTTTTAAGCTTGTTGTGAGAAATGTACTTCTTTTGTTATATGTTTTCTTTGAAGCCAAGAAGCAGGTGGGTCCATAAATGGTTTTATGAAATATTTCAAATTGTAATGTGAATAAATGCGGTAATATTTTAGAAGACGTTTCCCTCTGCCTCCCGTGGTTTCCCAATCTCTATGCTTCAGCAGGGCTATGGAATGATTGGAATGGGGCACTCCGTCTTAGCTCTTAATTAACCCCTTACCAACGTAACTTGGAAAGGTATGAGGATTCATCTTAAAGATGTCATTCACGTAGAACATACATGAATTGAGATCTAATTTTATTCTATCCTTTTAAGATGCAAGTATTATATAAAAATGTTTTCAAAAATATTTTGTTTTAAAACAATTATAGTTTTTGTATAATTTGTTCAGACAGCTGCATCTCGGTTATTGTCTTAGCCCTACCTACTAGACAAACACTCTGAGTCCTTATGATACTGCCTTGTGGTAAACAGTAGAATGTCTCGGTCTTAATCACCGCGAGAGACATTCTGACTAGTGAGAGTCTATGGGGAAAGGACTTCACTGGATAAGCTGGACTTTATTAGCATCACCATAAACGGTCAGCTCAGTGGTGGTATGTGAAGGTGGGAAAGCCACCAATAATGGCGTTCTGCAGACAAAGGAAGCTTATTTGGAACAACAGTAAAGAAATCCACATTTTTGCTGTATACAAATTGCATGCGTGAAGAATTTTTTTTTCTGTAGGTCTTCCTTGTTAAGAAGCATTTTATGACAACAACATATCAGTGCCTCCTTCTGTGTCACATGGCAGCTAAGCATTCCCAGAAAAAAAGCACTAATGAAGCAATATTTTACATGAATACAGAATTACAATGAGTTTTGTGCCATCAGCGGTGTGCAGAATATAACACAAGAATCATGTTTCAGATTCTTCATCTAGTTGTAAAAATGTTTAATGTAGTAGTTTTAGTAAAGAATATTTCACAGCAGGGCAGATATCCACATTGCTTAATACGAGTTGCGCTGCTTCCTGCCTTACTTCCAGCCGATATGAACAGATCTTCAGATCTATGACGGAAGCTTTTCTTCTCTCTTGTCTGGAGGAAGATCTGGTTCGACAAACGCAACCATCTCCAGGCTTTCTTTTCCTTAAACAGACGCTTCCTTTTCTTCCCCACCACATATTTTCTCCTATTGCGCTTCCTCATTTTAATTTTGTTGTAAAATGAATTGTGGGTAAAATTAACCTTTGAAATTTATTGGTGGGAAAACGTTAAGATTCCCACCTGAACCGGTTGGCTTCCCGCAATACATAGATCATGGCACCAGAGATCATTATACCCAGTGACTTGGTAGCCCTTTACCGTCTCCAGCCCCAAACCATATTCACTAATGGTACATAGCTCTCTCTATGGAAGAGGCGGACAGCAGTGCTATAGCTATATGCCACTCTGCAGGGTTTCCAGCGCGGCTTAATTCAGTATTTCTAGAAAGCCGGTCGGCCAGCAGATGGTAGTGCTGTTACATATTCACTGGTAAAACTGTGGCCTACTTTTCTAGTTCTGTATTTTATTTTTTACAGCATAATTATGCATATATACCTACATTAACAGGTCAGTGTAGGTGGGAAGTGATGCAGTCACCATGGCTACCACCAAAATAGTCTTGCCAAGTGCTGGTATAATCAATGTGATACAAACATTTTCATTATTTTTTTTTTCTGCCCTAGGTGCAGGTGGTTTTAATATAAATTAATAGTTTTAATTTATATTATTAGGCCGACCTAGAAAACCATATATAGTCTATATGGTCTGACTGGTAATGAAGGCGTCGCCCTGATACTGTATGGCGAGCGGCCACTCGATGTGAGTGCAGCCGGTGTCTGGACGTTTTGATCCTTGCGTAGTGTTCTGCTCGGCATATCCGGCCAGTGGTCACACATTACAGCACCTGATAGTGGTCCTGTTGGCCAGCGACCCACTGTGCACTTGCCTGGTGTGCCAGATGGGCCTGAAGTCATGTAAGCTTTCAGGACCTCAGAGATGTCTTCTTCAGACGAGAAGACCATTTTCCTTCATAAGATGTGTTTTTTTTTTCATTTACTTTAATGGAAAACACAGATTTCTTTAAACATGATTGAAATCTTCGTCACAATTTGGCCTGTTAAGGCGTAATGCAAATCAAGTCTTGGACGGAATTTACTGTAGAGGATGGGACCGTGCAATTGTATTAGTTATTCTGATTGCATCATTTAATGTCTTAATTAAACACTGAAACATAATAGAGTGAGTATGTATGGTTGACTAGTTTTTACCGCCTGAGCAGTACATTAGTCTTAAATAATTCAAGGCTTGTGTGTCTGGCTGCCACCCTGAAACTGAAAGTAAAAATAGGAATGAAATTGAAACAAATTTCGTTATTGTAATTTGCTTAATTACTGCAATTTATAAGATATTAAGCTATTTCAATAGTTGGAAACCCAAGTCTATTATGAAAAACAGAAAATGTAAAAAAATCTTTTATCTCAGTAAACAGGTTATATGCTTATATAACATATATATATATATATATATATATATACCATGCAACATATATATTTGTAAATATATATATATAAAACATGCAACATATATATTAAGTGAAACAGCACACGTTTTAATGGTAATTTTGCAATTAAATGTAAGTTTTTAACCACTTCTAATTCATACAAGTTATTATTTTACCCTATTTCATGACAGTTCTTAAAACACAGAAAAAAAAAAACCAGGTAGAGAAGACAAATGAAAATAGGGTCATTTGATGTATATTTCCTAGGTGGACTTCCTTTTCATGAAAGTTCCAACACACACATCCACAGCTCAGAAGGAAATAAGCTCCTAACTGCATCTAGTCCGGTAGTTCTATAAACCACTTTGTTTCTATACTTCTTATTTTTAGGTCTTGTAAGTGTGGAGTTTTATTACGTTTTTATAATCACCTAAATGCCCCAAAATTTGTGGAACTGCTGGATGACCAAACTTTTCCCAGAAATAATCCTTCAATTCAGAATGTTTTTTTCTTCTCATTCATAGTTTTTCCCGGGAACACTGAATAGTCATGTAACACAAAAGTAGACACTGATACATTGTTGCCATAGAAACTGATTAAGATTGTTTGTTTATACTTTCTGTGGAGGTAAGAATAAAATGAGAGATCTACCAAGGTTGATCTACTCAACACACTATAGAGTGCACTTAATACGAATGTTGAGTGAGTGAGGGAAGCAGTGAACGGCGGCAGAGTACGGAACTCTTTTTCATACAAATCATTTATATTTTGCCTTTTATGTTTCATTTTTTGTCATTTAATTTGATGGATTGGGAGAGAGAAGAGCTCATAAGAAAAGGAAACCTAGGAATTAAAGTAGACAAGGGGAGAGGCACAAAAGGAAAATTTATATGGACTGCAGTGGGGTTGATTGGGCGGCAAAAAGAGATGGGAAAACTGCAAAGGAGGCAGAACGATCAGACAATAAAAATAAAAAAATAAAAATAGGGCAAGGAAGTGCAGACACAATAGCCGGAGGAAATCAAAGTGCTGGAAAACATGCAAAGCCGTTGTGTCATTTCCAGTTTTGATCAAAACCGGACATCGAGCATGGTTCAGCAGCTCTTGAAAACACCAGACGAGCATTATTTTCTAGCCAGCACAATACAGATTTAGCCAGTCTACGAAGGGAATGCTGCACATTTTACTCAGAATTCATACTATGCATCCTGGTCCAGAGGATGTTCTGAGGGCTAAATGTAGACTGTTATTTTTGTTAAAGATCAACGCTTGTTTTTTAGAAGTTTGATAACACTTAAGCTTCTATGGTCGCACTCGTGTTGAATGGCTCTGCTGCAATACAATGTCGTGTTTCGGCATTGTCTACCTGCATCTGTGCTCATAAACACATTGCATAAAACTTTGCATTTCACCCTTACACAGTCACCTCGTACATGGGGAATGGGGTCATCTGTCTTTATTTTCAGGTGACCAGTTGAACATAGAGGGACCTTGAGTAGACAACTGAGTAAGAATTGTGGAGCAGACATATCCCCCCTCCCTGTGCCCAGGAAGTCTAGCATCACTATCATGCCTTAGAGAGCCATGTTATGTGTGTTGCGTATGCACTCTGTTTGGGAATGGCGCACAACACGGTTTGGTCTACTGCTATTTTCACCAACGAGATTAGATACCTTATTAAGGTATTACGAAGTTAGAGAGGCAAGAAAGACACGTATAAGAGAGGCTTGTTGGGTTTACAAAGGGGACATCTAGTCATGTTGGACTGCTCTATAATAAAGAACATTGCAACAAAGTCCTTAAAAAAAGGTTCAAACATCGTGTAGCTCTCATAACAGAAAAAACAGGTAACACTGCCTACAGTGAAAGGAATACTAAGTAAAATCATTTTTTAAAATTTTGCTCTAGTTTTTTTATGTTCTCAATAATTTGTTAATAGTGTCATGCTGTCAATCATATTTTGTGCAGGCGCACTCAATGAGAGGTTTTAACATAGATAACATAGAATGTGGCAGCTAGTCATCTAGTCTTTCCTTAGTCCCTGGCCTTATTCCTGTCCCATGCTTGCTTAAACTCCTTTAATGTATTATCATCTACCACTTCTGCTGGAAGGCTATTTCATGCATCCACTACCCTCTCAGTAAAGTACTATTTCCTGTTATTACTTTTAATCATTTGCCCCTCTAGCTTAAGACTATGTCCTCTTGTTGTCGTAGTATTTCTTCTTTAAATAAACTCTCTTCCTTTACCTTGTTGATTCCCTTTAAGTATTTAAATGCTTCTATCATATCCCCCCTCTCACGTCTTTTTTCCAGGCTATATAGGTTAAGATCCTTTAACCTGTCCTGGTAAGGTTTATCTTGTAATCCATGAACCATTTTAGTAGCCCTTCTCTGCACTTTCTCCAACATTTCTATATCCTTCTGGAGATACGGTCTCCAGTACTGTACACAATACTCCAAGTGAGGTCTCACCAGTGATCTGTACAGCGGCCTGAGCTCTTCCCTCTTTCTACAGCTAATACCTCTCGCTATACAACCAAGCATTCTGCTCACATTACCTGCTGCTCTACTGCATTGTCTACCTACCTTTAAATCCTCACCTGTTGAGGTTAGGATGCATTACTTTGCACATATCCACATTAAAAATCATTTGCCATTTGGCTTATCCCTCCAGGAACATCAACCCTGTCGCAAACCTTAGGACTCCTCATCTTCCTCTTACTATATCATTGGTGCCGATGTGCACCAGGACAGCTGGATCCTCACCCGCCCCTCCCAATAATCTATCCACTCTGTCTGCAACATGCCGAACCATTTGGTTATCTCTTAGTAATAGAGTCCCCTACCACCACCTCCTGCCTGGGCTTCCCTTCCTTCTGTGATTAGCCGTGATGTTATGATTACTTCATTACCATGTATGTAGTGTACCTTCATAATGCGTATGTTGACCCATGGTGGGAGAGGAGGAGAGCAGCTGCAGCCACAGAATTGCAACTTCTAGGTCAGGTGTTTTTTTGTTTTTTTTTTATAGGCGTGACAAAGACATTAATCTTTCTCTTTTCAAAGTTGCAGTAACTGTGCTAAAAAAATTGTGTGTGTGAGGGGGTCAGATTACATTTTAGGACTGAAGGAACTACAGATCTTTCTTGTTACACTGTTACAATCTGACATAGCTTGAAAATGTGGTGATCGTAAAACTCTGTGGCCTAAACGTTTGCGACACGTAGGGTACTTTCTGTCTATAAAGAGAGAAGCAAAAAAAAAAATTTAAAAATTAATATTGTTATAAAACAATCATATTTTGTTTTATCGCATACTGCTTCTTGGGGACCAGAGGACTAATACGGTATATTTGGAACCAAGCTGGTATTCAAAGAGTTAAACATTATATTGCTGTTTGTTGAAGAAAATTTGCTTCTGTTTTTTTTTTTTTTTTTTAATTTACAATCACTTGAATTAAGCACATATTATAGGGAATTCAATTTAAGTGATTGAGAATAAAAACACACTAATGTCAATATGGACATAAACAGATAAAATAACAAGAAAGTGAAGTTTCTCATTAAACTGAGAAGTCGTACGGGCTTGAAACATTCCATCACATCGCTGTTATAAAGCACACCCGCCATGGTCTGCTATTTGGTCTTTTGTGTTTGCTGAGTGCATACAATAGCCCCGGCGGAACCAATGGCCGTGCCGGACTGCTAAGAGCTGCTATTCACAGCGCTGTCTGCTCGGTGGAGATAATGCTTGATAGGAATGTGTGCAGATACCGGGGCCAGGGCTTTGTGCGAAAGGCCAAAGTGAATTTCTAATTAAATCTCACTGTATATGTTGTGATGGCTGCCAGCTGATTTTAATTGGCAGCCTACAATACGCTGGCAGTGGATTCTCATCGCGCCGCCATTCTAAAGACTTTTACTTTTTAAATGTCAGTTCCTTGTCTTGCGTTCGGTTATTTGGAGAAGTACTTTTCTCTCCAGCACCAGCTCTGCCAAAGGCTAAGAGGACTGCGACTTTCACATATAATTAGAACAAAGAGCCGTAAACTGTGGCACAGCAGAGTGGAACGGACAGAGGATGCGAGGCTGCTTACATAATGTAGCTTGTGGCTGGTTTCTTAGTTTAGCAGAATTAGGGTTTTCTTTGACTTTTCTTTTTTGAGTCTTTTTTTGGTCTGCAATCGTATAATTTTCACTTCCCATCAGCCTTAAACTGGACTGTGGTACGTAAGCCGTTATTATATTATTATATATGTCAGCATTTTAATATTTAATGCTAATGCGTGGTATAGAAAGTTGAGGAGGCAGGCGTGGCGGTCCTTCCTCAGTTTCATATGTTGCTGCTCCGTCATCTTCCCGATGATGTCCAGTACCAAACATGCCTACTCCACACAGCATCTAATGTGTCCATACTGGCTTTTCCTAAACTTCTAGACCGATTACCACTATTTGCTTTTTAGTGCATAGCTATCTTATTGAATTATTCCTATTTTTTATAGAGCGTTGTTATCTGTATTTCTTGTATCGCTTCAGAACTTAAGGAACTAAAAAACAAAAATTAAGAAAATAATAATAAAACAATAGAGAAATCTTTAGAAGTGATACACAGCTTAACTGTTTAAAGTGTTTTGTTTTTTTAATATATGACATACCCCTCCTTTGCATTATTAACCCTTGCCTAGCCAGGTATAGTTTTTCTAGCTAGTGTGACATCATCCCATGTTCTAATGTCTTACTTAGTAGTAAGTGATGCAACATTGTTACAAAGTAGTGATCGTGGTTTTTTTGGGGGGGGTTAAAAAAAAATTGTAAATAACCTAGTCGAATAATTTCTTCTTGTTAGGTCAGAGGTTTTTGGGTTTTTTTAATGTAATTCTCCAGTTTTAATGAGTAGATGATGTTTTCCACATCAGTTAACTGCCTTCACAAGCTTCAGAAGGTCAGACCAGCCTCAGAGTGATCCTTTTTTCTTTTGTATCCATCATATAATTGGCCAATTGTGTTCGCAATGAGCAAGCGACCCCTCCCCCATCTCCGTCCCAACTAGATGTTGTTATTAAGCCTCATCGCCCCATTCCCAGAGGAGACCGGCTCCGCTCTGTTTCTGAAGAGAGAGAGCTTTGCTCTTGCGCAGGTTGAAGCAGCAAGAGGCAGCATCCATTTTAATCCGCAGAAAGCCTATTCGCCCCCCGTAAGGGCGTTTTTCCTGCCCACCCCGCTCTCCTCCTCAGACACTATCAGCTCCTCCACCCAGTCTGTATCTCCGTCATCTTCACGTTTGCCCTCCACTTGCTGTATGATGCACTGAGATGGTACACCAAGAGAATTGTGCGTATCAGGTAAGGAGGCATCTTGTATCTGATGATATTCATCTCCGGGAAGGCCTTTCCATTGCTAGGAGACCGGCTGCTGTCTGTACTGTAATGTGTTATCCACATAGCGTGAATCCCTCGCTCACATGTCCACCCATACAGATCTGCCTGTTCCACCATGTATGTCTGCCTGTAATATTCTATCAGATATGAAATCATAACTAATCTGTGTGCAAACAATATATATATATAAATACATTGTACAGCGCTGTGGAATTTGATGGCGCTATATATAACAATAAATAATAATTATATATATATTTAATTATATATATATATATATATATATATATATATATACTTGCATAGGAATAAAAATGTGACCACAACTAACATTTGGCAAGGTCTGTTCATTCAGTACTTTTTTTTTCTGCAGAAAAATTATATATATTTTTTTTAGATGGGAACACTTAAAGTTAATGGATAAAAGACGCTTAGAGAAATTTATAAACGATAGTGTTTGTTTTTTTCCTTTTAACACATTGGAGGAATAGGTGATCTATGAGGAGCTAGTAATTCTAGATAACAAATGTCTATTTTACAGAGCTCGGTTTCAAATTGCAATTTTAGGCTCAATTTAACATTTGTTGGATGTTTCTACTGTGCAACATTAAAAAAATATATATTCAAACTGTTCCATTTAGCGCCTGCCGATGTAAACGTGTTAATGTCTTGGTTGGGGGGTTTTCTTTCCACCAAGAATGTAAAAAGATAGATATGTGCAAATTACTGGTTTAATAATTGAAATATTCACATGAAAGCGTCAGTGTGTGCGCCGGTATCCATTAGAATGGGAAATCTAAAGGGAGCAAGTTCAACTTTTTTTTAACCCCATCAGCTCTGGAAGTCAGTTCTGTTAAAAGCTCAGGACAACACAACCGTTTAACCCTTCAAAGCCAGGTGACAGGTGACTTGCCATTTGATAAATTATTATTTTGCCATTATTTTCTGGCATTAGGGAATGACTAATTTGGCAAACTTTAATTCCTGCATCTTTCCTTGGTGTTGAGGTCATTTAGTGTGTCATAAAGCTGATGTCATTTCCCATCACATCCATGAGCACTGATAAAAAAATATTTTTAGTGTTATGTGTCACTCGACATGACTAGAAAAACAGGAGTAGACGAGTATACCTTTATTTGCCTTTATCGACTTTGTGCTCACAGGTTGTGCTCCAGGCAGGGTGCGAGTGCTACAATGTATAAAATATATTTGATTGTATCCAATGTATGTATTTTTATATACATGTAACACAAACTTAACACACACAAATCCACTCATTGCTCTTTGCATGCTATTTTGTTCTTGTCTGGTTTACATATAACAATATAGGAGGACTGGTGGAAAAGATTTTTATACCATGTTCCTCTTACTTTCTTGTGGCTTTTTTTTTTAGCAAGTTGTGCATTTATTAGCTGCTACCACCCCAGCTTGAGAAGCATTTAACACATATAGATGAAGAGTGCCTTACACCAGAACTGGAACCCCGAGCTAATGTCCTTTCTACTCCAACCCTTGGGAGGGACAGCTGAAGAGCTGACCCTGTGTTTTGACATGACCGTAGGTTCAGTACACTGAGGATATCTGACCACAAGGTCGAGATCTGGTGGCTGAGAGTCATTTTCCATGTTGCTATACTGGAAATTATGACGGGGGTATTACATCATGGCTCAGGGTAGGTAGGGTTGAGGCAATAGGTGTGATTTATGTGCTAGGCATGGATTCTGTTTTTCTTTCCATGTTATTTTTGACACCTACAGTCACAGATACAGTGGAAGAAAGAAAGCATAAAGTTTAATCTAAAAAATAGCATTGATATGCTTTTATGCAGTTTGAAGTGTTTTTGATGGAATTGTCCATTCTTTGATTTTCAGAGCAGACTCGTATGGCGATTCAGTGTAAGCCTGCAAGCAGGGGCTTTCTTACTTTATGTATGTGTATATGAGATATATCAAGTGCTATATAAATACATTTTAACAACAGAGCATTGAAAGAACCTTGTATGAAGGACTTGGACACACCAATATAAACCTGTCCAAAAAGTTACACACCACTATTTGTTAATGCAACGTAAAATACATAAAACAGTGGTTAGCGATCACTTTTAGTATATATTTGCTGCCCATGTTCTATGTCTGTGGTAGAAGAAATGTGTCTCTGTCTTAAAAGCAGTAGGAGGCTTAAAACTGAGAAAGTAGAATCTCCTTAATACTGACCCGCCTGTGATCTAAAGAATATTGGGACTTACATCTGCTTCCTTATATAATAACTATATACTGGACGCCCTTAGTGTATGTATAGGGTTAATGATTACGCTCGCTGCTGATATTCTCGAAAGTAGAGTTTGTTTTGAGATTAATTTGCGTCTCAGTTGTAAGCAAGGAAGATAAATTCTTGTACAAGTGAGAACTTGCAAGTCCATTCTAGAAGGCATTGTTATCATGACTGCTATTAGTGACAAGTGATGTGTTACTGTGTCTTCCCCTCCCCCGTCATCTCAGCCTATATCTTGAAAGACATCTTTTCCTTTCCTAGAAGATGGGAGGCTGGTTAGAAGGAAGGACACACACGGAGCCAGAGCTCTATGGATTTGCTGTGTTGGAAATAGACTACAGTTGTTAGTTTAAATATTTGGTCTGTGGCTTAATATCACAGAGTGGTATTTTACGAGCGTACACAGCTGTCTAGTTATCCAGCGTGAACCTTTCCTCTATCCAAGGAGTGGCCTGGTCTGGTTCTTGTAATGGAAGGTTTTACTGGTCTCTCTGGATTGTCCATCCAAAGGACTGACATTGCACGACCTAAGATATATGCAATATCAGGGTGTGTTGGAGTCATCCTAGGTTCATATGGAAGGTTTGCCTTAATTAGAACCATGAAGCAACTAGTATACCTCTCAAATAACTCCGGCACTAGAGCCCATACGTTTTATTAGCATACATTTAATCACCTTATACACACCTGCACCTGTTTAAAAAAAAGTTTGTTTTAATGAACTAGTTTTTATAAGGAGGTATTTTTAACCCTTTGTGGGATTGGTAGCCAGGTGGCTCTGAGGGACCATCCATGTAACACATATTTTGTGGCACTCTGACCAATTCACTGCAATTACTAAAAATGTTGACCCGAGTCAGCCTTGCCATTTAAGTATGGAGGCTCTGGTCACTGACCGATCAGCAGCAGCTCTAAATAGAGCAGGGATTGGTGCTTGTAATCAGCAGTGTAGTCTAGCTACTGGTTACCATGGCAACAAGTTTACATGCTGGCATGTGTTTTACTGCTAGCATGCAGGAACAATTGTCTGATCCCTTCTTACATGCAGATATTGGACATTGCAATATAACAAGTACCCCTCCCCCCAATAAAACAAACTCCAATGATCCGCTCCCAGAATGATGATAAGGATCATCACAGCCATAAAACAGGTATAATCCTTTCTGGAATGCTTGACTCCAGTTTTTGGAAGATGGTGACCCTGCCTTCACACACAGAAGAAGAGGAGCTCCATGTAGTATACCCTGGGAAGTTTCCAATAAGTTATTAAGTCCCCGTTGTTTTGGAGCATCTATTCCCATTGGGTGGTACTGCCCAGGGTATAGTTAAGAGACTGAATACTGACCTTGTTACCTCAACAACAATTAAGATTCACTTCCTTCAGTCCAGCATATAAAACAATTTTTGTGTGAAATGTCATTTATGCATCAAGTCCTTCTACATCTAGAACTTAATCTGGTGAAGCACCTATCACACTGAGCCGCGCAGTTTGCTTGAGTTAAATGACAGCTTGGACAGCCGAGCTGGCTTCAGATTGGAGCCTTTTTTTCTGCCGCACTGACTTTAAAGTCTTCTTAGACATTCACTAAGCTACAGTTATTACAGCAAGGCTCTTCATAACATACTGTGATACGTGTGTAATATTATTAAGCACATCACTGAAATGTTGTTTGGATTTTTAGTAATAGATAACATGCAATTCAGTCTATGTTTAGTGGCCATGCTACGACTGGCAAAGAATTAGAGGAACAATTGTTTGCATCTAAATAGTGACATTGTTTTCAGATCATATTTTTTGTAGGGCAAGTTAAATTATTCATAAATGCCTAATTTGAGGTAAGCAGTGCATCACATTGGAACATATTTATGAACATATTTTTCCCTTCTACAGCTAAGAGACGGACAAAATTAAATATACGCAACTTACCACAGGTTTGACACCCATAACATGAATATTTATAAGCCATAATCATGCCATAGATCACCATAGGACCACAAGGAAAATCGGCCCATTGGGTGATTTTCCAATCAGCTGCACAAGAGGCGGGTGATGAGATGGTAAATGCTAATGTGTATGATATATGGGGTTGCCTCAGGTGGCCGCTGTGCCAACCTCCTATCTCATATGTGGTTAGCACCCAAAACTGAAACCTTAGCAACAAGGCAGTCTTCACAAAAAAATGGGAGTTTGAGATGGGTAGAATGGGATAATATTTGTGTATTGCCCAAAATGTGGACCTTTGTGCTACTTCATGTCTGGATACTTAGGGTGAGTAGAATGATTTCCAAGTCAATCATGCCAACTCTTATGACTTAATGATACAAAAGCATTTAAACTGTATGACTTTTTGTAAATTACCGGTACATAGGAAATAAATGACCTCAGGGTGCTTGGTGGTGGTTTCTTCAGGTGATGGGGGTTAAAACAAATGCAGAATTTATGAAATGGAGCTTCTTACAGATAATGTTTTGCCAAGGACCTTAGTGTCAACGTTAATGATTCCCAGCATAAGTATTTGTCTGCAGATGAGGTTACGAAGCCAGGCATGATGAGTGCATTCAGCGTTACGCTCTTTTTTATGGTTTGACGGTTTGTAGAAAGCGTTCTTGGGCTTTAACATTTTTTACTCTAGTCACCGTTGGTTTGAACGCATTATATTTGCACACTTGCTGGATGATTTGAGATCGATAAGTATCTCGGTTCTTCTAATACTATATATAATATGAGTAAGTGGTTTCAAAGTGAGATTACACATGCTGCCCGGGTAGTCATCAGTAATGATGTAATATACTGAAAACCCCTAGAGAGCATATCCAGAGGAATGACTAAGAATTGCATCAGCGGCATTACACAGTCTTGGGATTAATATATTCTGGGTTGTGTTTTATATATATGCAACAGCAGTTTCTTATTGGCCACCTGTTAGCTCATCTATTGTCATGGTATAAATGTTACCACGCACAAGAAATAATAATAATCATTGAAATATTTTGATATATCCATGTGTGAGACACCTCTGCTAAGTGCTAACAATGTAAGCAGTAAAATAAAAACTGCAATAAGTGCAACAAAATAATGGTTTGATTTACTGCTTTTAAAATGATAGATTTGTTAGTCTGACTCTGGAGTGTGTATAATTAAAGCTAATTTGCCAAATCAAGCATTATAATAAAATGTAATGTGAAATTAATATATATTATCAGTATATAATTATATATATATATATATATATATATATATATATATATATATATATATCATATTTACAGGAACCTTTACCCATATATACGTTCTTTCCACTTAAGTCCACTTAAGGTTTGATTATTTTACCAATGGATGACCCTTAATTGGCCAAGGAAGATCTGGCTGCATTGTGAATTGATATGTTCAAACACCCACTGCAACGCCTGTACGGTCCTTAGTAGAAAGCAGATCTAAAGCTGCCTTTATCAGTGAGTGTTGCAGCCTTGCAGGAATGACGTCTCTTTTTTAGGTTTGGTATCTAAATATAACGCTTGTCAAGAATCCAGGTGCTACATTTGACTTTATTTGGAAAAGGACAACAATCTTATCAGTAGAGGCTAGCTGCATTCCCTCGGAAGAACAGGACCAAGATGATTATGACAGGCCTAAGTGTTGTGCAGGAGCTAGATCTGAAAAGCAGAGAGCAACAGATGTCTTCACTTGAATGTGAGAAGAACAAACAGACTGTGGCCGGTGTGTGGGGAAACTCCAACACTTGGGTGGTGTGTCAGTGATCCTGCCGGTATGGGCAATCGGACGCTGTGGGGATGGCTAGTGCAGGAAAAAAGAAGGGAGCGCTGATAGGGCTAGATGTCTCAAGCAGTTCAACGATGAATTTCAGCAGCAAACGGAAGGATGTGATCATACAGAAAATAACTGCTCTTAAACTGGTGGAGGGTTCTAGAAAGGTAGGAGACAGTAGTTCATTTATTCTGTAAGCAGCGTGTATGTTTATGTCCGCTCTGTTATCCCCAGTTACTTCTCGAGTCTCTTTCCCGTTATGCTTTATGCCTTCTGTGATCACCCTTGTTTATTGCCAAATAACATGTTATATACTGTAATATGTATGGACATAGAATGGAGGAACAGATGCCAAAACTAAGGCAGCCAAGGCTCCTAGAGTTACAATGCCAGTGCATTTTTGGTTCCTACTCATGACTGAGGGGGTCACCAGATTTTTTTTGGCCATCGCTCAGTCTAGTGTAGACTGGATACCGCCTTCCTTTATTATGTCTTGTGAACACTGAGCACTGATGTGTGCTGAGAAGAACATGTCAATCCTCATCTAGGTTGCAAGCCCATTTAAGTAAATCTGTAATGTACGGATTAAAATTGTTCTTGTCCATCAAACTGTAACTTTCAACATGTTTCCAATCTTATTTCTCCTCCTTAACTGTACATCATGAAGCACCAGCCATGGTGAGTCTCACTGACCGAGACTCACCTACAACTCACTCTTCAGAGAATAATGGTGGTGAGATGCTACTACCGTCCAACATGCTTATGCTGATGCCAGGGCTTTTCCGTATCTTAACATATCTCAATCATGCTGTAGAATAGTAATTCCTTATAACGTAACACAAATCTATGAATCCATTAAACATATACTGTTTTTAGATTGATTGCTGGAAGTGCAAGGACAGCGATTGGAAAGTAATCTTACCGAAGCTTTCCCTGCAGCAGGATTACATTAATTGCTTCCAATAGACAGCACGTAGGCTGCTGAAGATAGTTAAGAGGCTTAATGCTTTCTTTTGCCCACCCCCTTATATATGATTAATGAAAATACATTATTTTTGTTTAAAGCTGCATATTTCATAAAAAAAAAAAAAGAAAAACGGCTTATTTTATTCTGTTTTCCCCTCCAAATGCTAACTACTGACAAGGAGTTTTATTCCGGAGACTGAATTTGATAACAAGAAGATGAGGATGGGGGTAGTCATGGATTATGGTCCATTCTTGTAGTTAATCTTCTTACAGCAGATTAGATTCCATATCCTTTTAATTGTATGAAGTGATTTGTCCTTTGTGTTTGCAGATTTTATTTTAAAAATTAAAATCAAGGCAGCGTAACATAAAGATTTACACAGGCAAACAGCTAGAACCACGGCTACGAAGAAGAGGACTACTTGTCTGTCCCAGCTGGCAAATATTTACAATCTGCTTGGCGTTCAGGCAACCATTATTTAATCATATCGGACGTAGCTCTCCAGCGTGTGCTGAACTGCAACTCCCATGATCCTCCACTTTTTGCCAGGAGTTGTAGTTAAACACCTAATGGAAATAGAGACATTTTGCCTCGTAATCCTGCATGCTATTTTTAATATTTAGTCATTTAATAGGAACAGACAATTCTTATACACTTATTGTATATATAACATATTAAACAAATGAAGCTTGTATTAGAGCTTGAGCATTATTATTTTTATGCAAAAAATTAAATACAATGTTTCTTTAGTGTGTAAAATTATATCTATCTATCTATCTGTATATGTATATGTATATATATATATATATATATATATAGCGTGAATAATGATATGTTAATAAAGCATCACTTTCCTTTCTATAGTCAATACTATATTTGGCCAATCCTGGCTTGAAAAATTACAAACTAGTCACAGCAAAGGACAACTGGCTCTTTAGTATATGCTCTATTGTAGACTTGTGTCTTAATTATAAGAATATATGGCCAGTGTATGTACTTCTGCACTACAGGCCAAGTCTTGACCAAGTTCTAAAAACTTAATGTCTTTAGTCATTAAGTAACACAGTCTAAATTCATAATTATATAGAAGTTAACTTAAGATGTACTGAAGATGGAAGAGCAGAAATCAGTGACTATTAATCAGAATGGTAAACGCTCCTTAGCGACATTCGAGTGTGTGGCTGCTATTTTCCAAATTCACTTACAGCTGATTTGAAAAGTCTACCAAGCCATTGCTTTCAAGCCCAAGTTAAAATACACAGGTTCTTTTTCTTCTTCGTATTAATTTAGCTTCACATATCAGCTCCATAAGTTTATCATTGGATTTGGCAGCGTCAGATCTATATAGATATCCTGCCAAGTTTACGGGCCACAGGTCGTTGGCAAGGATAAGTACATCTAGGAAGTTTTTTCAACGATTATCACATGGGAATTCCGAATAAGAATTTCAAATCTTTGCACTTCTAGTGCTCATAGGATTATTAATGATTACTTTTAGCAGTGTTGTAAGTAATTCGCTTTTGCCCTATAATGCACGCGGGTATGGAGGTTAAAGTGACTACATGACCAATAGAGCTAGCATCTCGATCTTTAATGGGATTGGTTTCATAGCATGTCTTCATGTCTTCATGAAAGTTCAGCTAATCCTCTTAGTTTGATTGTCAGTAGTTCAACCTGTAATACAAAGTAAGGACCTGCTCAAGATTGATGGACGGCAGGAATGGCTATGAACCAGTTACCGCTCATCCTATTCATTTAGTGAATGAGATTTGACAGTAGATGGGACATTTTGCACTGCGTATCAAACAGCTGTTTAATACATAGCCCGTGGCAGTATATTTCTCACATACACCCGGTTG
Source organism: Spea bombifrons (assembly GCF_027358695.1). NCBI lineage: Eukaryota > Metazoa > Chordata > Amphibia > Anura > Pelobatidae > Spea > Spea bombifrons. The sequence goes on along the minus strand of NC_071089.1, from coordinate 92,166,613 downwards.
GATTGACCTGGGTCACATGACTGTACTGTTAATTATTCTTCCTTTCTTTATTTGCTCTAGGCTCAGAAGAATGAAAGGGAATCTATTAGACAGAAGCTGGCGCTTGGAAGCTTTTTTGACGATGGGCCTGGCCTTTACACCAGCTGCAGCAAAAGTGGAAAGCCAAGTCTTTCTTCCAGGTAATTCAAGCTACTAAATATTTGAACGAGAACTCGGCAGCATCTTCTCGTACAGCAATATGGAAAATGCTGATGTTACTGTTAGTAAGTGATGTGTTATCTGAGGGCCTTTTCAAAAAGGGATATGAAAACTATTCAAATAAGGATCCAGTTCAATCAAGAAAGGTATATATTTTAGATTTTAAGACAAGTTAGTAGTCTCTTATTCTAGTTGCTGTCTTGTTGGCAGGGAATGCCTGTACGTGATGATGTCAGGGGTATCTTCATATTCTGTATTGGAGAAATATCCATATCTTGTACTTGTCTACCGCATACTAGATATATGGAAAATGGAACTTTTTAATTCTGCGTGATGTTTCTAGTAGGCAAGCAGATGATATAAATAAACCTTTTTATATTCCTATATCAAGTATCAACGTATTTAAAATCAAGTGACTCAACTGAGTGTGTATATATATATATATCACAAGCAGCACATTCAAATACTGTGGGGAAGTAAAACCACATTACTCAGACATTCTCCGTGTCTCCCAGGTGCAGACTACATGGGATGTGACATCATGTATGGGGGAGGAGGGGGGGTAAGGGCAGGTCCTTGCAATTCCAAATACTGAGCCAAGTAAACAGGAGGGTGAATGGGGGATGTGAAAGAACAGAAGTTAGAGTATGGTAATTTCTGAATCCATGTGTATTTCTATAGTTTCTTAAATTTTGGCACCTGTGGCTGATCTTTGGAAAATATATTTAGCCAGTACTAGAATTCTAGAAGGGATTCTGGGTAGGCACATGCAAATAAGGTCAACAATTTTCACCTTTTACCCGAGTTTGTCTAAAGGCTGTCTTGTACAGCGGACAATTACTCTCAAGGGATCCATGTATAAAGTGGATATAGAGGCAAACGGTGATTATTGTTGACCTTATTTGCATGAGCCTACCCAGAATCCTTTGTGGTTGAATGCTCCTGCTACCCCCTTAATTTTACGTGGAAGGGTTTTCCATCACCTTTACCCACCATAACTTATCTAATTTACATTGTATAGACAGTCCAGTATCTTTCTTTACATTGTATAGAGAGTCCGGTATATTTCTTTACATTGTGTAGACAAATATATAGTTTTTGAGAGGACTGTTGCTTTTAATTCTTTTAATCGGTCCAAATGCTTGCTAAAGGTGTCTGCTTTTGTAGAAGCAACAATTGAATTTTTAAGCTTCCAGCTTTGTGGAAAGTGAAATGTGTGAAGATTAGACATCAGATCTCCGACGACATCTTGCAGAGACCCTTCAATGCCTGATAATAAATTGCGCACACCTTCTGCTAGGGTAGGAGTCAGCCATCTACGTCTAAATAAAGCAAAGTAAAATATAACTTTAACGATATGTTCTTCACAAATTGTTCTTAAACAACGGCCCTTGGAGACCATAAGACCTTAGTCAGGTAAAACCAAGATGATGATGACTGTTTAAGTTCCTGCTTAATGTCCTTATCATTTAGCCATATTTTCACATGCACCTGCCTATCACATGGAAAAAAATGTGTGCTTTTAACTTAACTACCTGCTTACATCTTAAATATCTTTGTTTAGACTACAAAGTGGGATGAACCTTCAGATTTGCTTTGTTAATGACAGCGGGAGCGACAAGGACAGTGATGCTGATGACAGCAAAACTGAAACCAGCCTGGACACCCCGTTATCTCCTATGGTATGTATGAAGAGTCAGTGTCTTGTCATAGGGAGAGATCTATCATAATTTCTCAAGAAAAAAACAAGAATCAAGTCATAGGGTCCTGGTTTGATTTCATGTGCTGAGGACTACAGTATGAAATAATAATGATATTATAATGGCAAATCAGACACAGAATACAATAATTGTATGGGTTTAACCAACCAGTACATTTTTGGGTACATTGACACTATTTCACTATTTTTGATAAAGCCAAAAACCAGTTCTTAAATATAATAGGCAAACAATAATAGTAGAGCTATTATATATATGTATGAAAGTATATTCAAAGCTAGTTTGTTAATAGTCGATCCTTGTCGATTTAAGGAAATCACACCTTAAGTAATTCAGGGATTGGGGTTATTTCTTCATATGCTCTCTCCGATCAGTCACAGTTTACTGTACTAGTATACCTTATAGAATGTTAATGTTGTAAAGGAATTGTAACCCCTACATTATAGAAAAGTGAAAAAAAATAATTTGCTTATGCAAGAAAGAGATGTACCAAGGCTGTATGTAGCATTTAGCCTACAAAGACCCTAAAACAATGTGCAAATACGCACATTTTCCCGTTGAATACAGTTGTTTAAGACATGGAAGTGTGCAAGGCTGACTACCATTGTTTCAGGGAGTTGGGGGTATAGTTCTGGCGGAGTGCATCGTTGTCCATTAACTAATAACGTTGGTTCATGCTCTCTAAGTACAGTACAAATGCTCCCTCTAGTGGTAAGTGCTGGTACTGGCCTGTGCTGTCATATTATATCCTAAACAAATAATGTCTGATTAGAAGCATAGACAATGTAACATGTATTGCTCGTCTGCTTTTGAATGGGAAACCAGTGCAGATATTTATTAATAAATATTAAGTACATATTAAATGGTTTAAAGAGCCTGAATTAGCTTTTAAGGTGTGTTGGCAATCCAGCAGCTATACACGGCTGAAACTATGCCTTGGTAAAGAATTTCTTGAAACAGCCATTTATGTTTCTACCCTAGTGCAGCATTCATTGATTATATAGTAATAGACAAAAGGCAATTAAATTGGGTTGATGACCCATGCAAGCAGTCTTGCAATATATATATATAGATTTTTTCACCACTGCGAAAAAGTCATTTTCATAAAATGAATAATGATTATGAATCATTTTGCTCTTCGTTTATTGATTGCATTCCTTTCCAGGTGGTTACATAGAGATTTTAGTGTCATTAATGGCCTGTTTATATTTTTGCTTTAATAGATGTCCTTTATATACAGACCTGGGAACTGTCATGCTGTCAGCCATGTCCTGCTTGTACTATATAATTCGTTCCTTCTACTTGTTTTACTACTAGTAGGATCAGTGCCGTTTTGATCTTTGGTGTTGCTCTAGGCCTATCCCAGGGCAGTGGGACTTCCATACCTTCTGCGCTGCGATCTTTATAGCCGGGTGCCAGGAAATGATTTGTATCGTGTTTATGATTTTATTATTAGTTCTCTCTAGACTGTTTGCCTAAAATGTCTTTTTGTTTTGCAGAGCAAACAAAGCTCTTCCTATTCGGACAGAGACACTACTGAAGAGGAGTCTGAATCCTTTGAAGACATGGATTTTATCTCCAGACAGAAGAAACTGCAAGCTGAAGCTAAGATGGCTTTGGCTATGGTAAAGCCAATGGCCAAAATGCAAGTGGAAGTCGAAAAGCAGAACAGGAAGAAGTCTCCTGTAGCAGATCTTGTAAGTCTTCTTTAATAACTGACATTTTCATATCTGGACTACACTGGGCTTGTAAAGTTCTGGAACTCCTTAGAACATGTGAATACTAGAGCAGTGGAAGAGATCTTTCTTCCAGCCCAAGCTCATAAAATAGAATGACTAGACTATTGTCCCTGGTAATCATTTGTCCCCAGAAGTGTCCCCTGAATCCCTATATTTTGAGGCTACAGGTGAAATAATGTAATATACAGCGCTTCAAAAATATACAATTACACCAAATAGTGTATATAATAAATACTAATTAAATAAATATAAAACAAGCACATACCATGTCATAAAAAAGGACATGATGTGTGCCTGTTTTGTATTTATTTAATACATATTTATTTTATGTACTATTTGGTGTTATTGCATAATTTTGAAGCGCTGTCTATTTTTCTTCATATGTTTAAATATATTATGAATATATTATGAAGTAGACTAAATATATTTGAAGTCTACTTCATAATATATTCTCGACTACACAATATATTTTATTGAATACCACCCCTAAATAGTATATCTGGCATATAGAATTTAAGAATAATGACATATCCATGCATGAATGTAATTAGTACTAAGAAATTTGCCCCTTGCCCCCTTGATTTTGCTTTCTAGATATGGTTAGGTTATAATATAGTCATGGCTGGAAAATGTAAGGATTCTACTAGTCCACATCTGCAGGGTTCACAAGTCACGAGGCTGAAGACAAAACAAAATATAAAATGTAATAAAAAATTTACAAAAGTAACTTAAATTATATTTTATAAGGCGCTGCTTTTGTTCTTTTTTTCCCCAGATAATAATAACAGAATATCTAGTAATAGGCAACAGATATGTATACCACTTAACTTTTTGTAACTGAAATCCAAAGATCGTATTTGTGTTCAGATTAACCCAAATTATATCAGATCATGACAGGTATCCATTTTTATGAGTTTTATACTTAAAGTGTTTTCCATTTAGTATTTTGGTGAAAAATATTACTTTAACCATTTCGAAGCGCATTATCTGAAAAAAATCAAACTTCATAGAATTGGCTAATGATGTAATCAGGTTCCATGTAAACTACAATCAGTCTTATCGTTTTTGATTTCTTCGTACTTTTTTGAAAATTGTTCTCGTAATATTTTATTCTGTAGCTTTGTTGCCACCTACTGGCTTTATTGTGTCATGGATTTCTACATCACTGATGTGCGTGGCCCCTCAAAATAACCTTTACAATATGTCTCTTGCTTGTAGCTGCCGCACATGCCGCACATTAGTGAATGCTTGATGAAGAGAAGTCTAAAGCCAACTGATCTGAGAGACATGACCATTGGGCAACTACAAGTGATAGTCAATGATCTCCACTCTCAGATAGAAAGTAAGTTTTACAGGCATTTTTTAAGGGGGTGTACTATGGAAATATGCCGTGAGATTGTAAACAAGGATGTGGTTTTTTTCAGGTTGTAGCCCAAAGTTTCAAAAATAAACTCTACCCTGTAATAATCTTTGACTCGATGTATTCATCAGGAAGCTGTTTTATACTTTTTAGAATATAGAACATTAACTGCAAAAAAATGTTTTGTTCCTCTAGGCTTAAATGAAGAACTAGTTCAGCTTCTCCTTATCCGCGATGAATTGCACATGGAACAAGATGCAATGCTTGTTGATATAGAAGACTTGACTAGGTAAATGTCCTGGTATACACTGTCTGTACCAGCTGCATGTGCGTATCATTCCATGAACTGAATTTTAGTGATTCAGAAAGAAGATATTCATCATTTAGTCAATTCTTTTTTTAAATTAAACATACCATATAATTGCATATACATATATTTACATACTGCATAGTATACATTATGTACACTGACATTATAAATATAGACATGTGAAAACTGAATGGCAGAATACCAGAGAAGCAAACACTGTGTAGAAAGAACAAGCATACATTTTTACATAGAATACCATTAACCCCAAACCATACCAGCTATGTGTACATTAAGACGTTAAATGCTGTCTCTGCTGTTAATACAGCTGTATTTGCTGTATTAAACGAAATTGTTCTATAGATACTGTCACACAAATGGATAATAGTGCTATTAAATAGGAGATTTTAAGGCATAAATGATAAGTGAAATCATCCGTTTGTCCTGGTGACCGCAAGCAGTCACCGGCTAATCCACGCAGTCCAACAGGGATTTAATGACTATTCTTGTGCTAGCCTTGCTGCCTAAACGTATGTGATAATCCCCTGAAGTCTTTGTCTGTCTAACACGATTTGTGTCTTTTTTTTCCCATTCACAGACATGCTGAAAGTCAGCAGAAGCACATGGCAGAAAAAATGCCTACAAAATAAAGCAAGAAGCCATTGAACATAAAAAGAAAAACATAGCTAAACTTTATTTTGCTTTTGTGGTTGTCAAAATGCAATTGCTAAAGATGATACACGAGGAAAACCAGTGTTAGTCTTTGATTATGTCTGAAGCTTTATGTCCAGTGATTTGGCCTATGCTTCCTAATTTATTTTTAACTTTCTACTGGTGCCGCTTAACCCCTGGAATGCCAGCAGGGTAGCCAGCAATGCCTTGTTTGGCAATATGTTGCTCACCCTTCTGGCACACAACAGGTTAACACTAGGCATTTTATTAAGATACTATGATTATATGTACAGTACTTACGCCATTACAGACTATGGAATAAGAGAGAGAATAGTTACAAATGTTACTTTATTTTTCTGTTTGGGGGATTTTAAGTTGATCAGTATTTTATCTAAAGCAACTACTTTTTATTCTTCACTGTAGTTTTCGAACACAAATGTTATTGACGGTGCTAAACAAGTCAACAACTTCATGCCTGCCTCATCGTAATGTTGTAGCGCTCCGTATATTGTATAATTCAGATGGTTCTCAACATTTTGTGAATGTTGATAATCTGACTTCCATTTTTAGATGTGCTATTATATTATTCAATTGAACTGGAAAAAAGGTCACCTTGAAAGTTTTATGTATAAATATGTAAAATAAACTTTAAACATTTGTTTTGTATGTCAATGCCTTTTGGTTGCCATGTTCTATGTAGAACTTTTGCTTTGAAATCCATAGGAAACCATCCGCTTAAGGCGTTAAAATGAAACTATTAGTAGGACAGTTTAATGTCTCCAAGTTGGCCATTGAACCAGTGTGGCCACAGTCTAACACACCAGGAAGTCCGCACAAGTGAGATCAGCATTGATTTATCCTTTGTCGAGGGTCGTCCTTAATTCTAATTGGACCCTTGGCAAACATGTCTTCTTTCAAGAGAGGCTCACTGGGGTTTGATATCACGGAGTTGAAATTTCCAACAGTCCTGCAAATGGATTCTGGATAGACCTCCAAAGATCCTAGATCAGGTCTGATTGCCTTTAATTAGACTTTCACGAGAAATTCCTATGTGAAGAAATGTTTTGTTTTTTTTCTTGTGAATAAAATACAATGCCGTATACCAGCAATGTACCTTGTGTTAAAGGCCTTGTAATGCACCCCATGCCTCGCCACAGCCTCCATAGGGTAAATAGGTTGGTTGAGGAGATTAGAGGAGATTGGAGCAGCAGCACAATGGAGAGACAGATTAAAGAGGGCTATCTGTCCCTCAGTTCTGTGGCAGGTGGACTACTACTACTATAGGCTTTGTCTGCCTAGGCCAGAATATTTTGGCAGCTGTTATCAATGACAACACTAATTTTTAGTGGGAGATCCCGTTTATTAATGCACAGGTAAAATATATCTATGCAATATCCTGGTATCTTGTGAAAAAAAAATATATATATTTTTTTTTTTCATCTACCTTTTCCATTATAGTGCAAGCTTTCAATGGTGTATGGAGACCTGGTCTTTGTAGCAATGCGTCACATTTAGTACAACTATTTTATCTTCCCAGACGAATATATGTCACTGATGCTCTCTATCTCGTCAGAGATCATAAAGAGAGAGGCGCATTATAAAACAGTCAACCACTGCTGCGTCTTACCTTGGGGTGGCCCGGGGGTGCATTCGTGGCTCCACCGCGAGGCTGCATCACAGGCCTCGACAGCGTGACGTGCACATGCACCTACTACTAGTACGGCACACGTACTCCTATTCCCCCGTGCGTAAAACTTCATCCAGCGCTAACGCATGATCGTATAAAAGTACACCAAGGTTGGTTATACCAGCTCCCGTGTCCTGCTCTGTTCCCCTTTACCCGTATCCTGTCCCTATTTCTATTTGTCGCTGCCTGCCTAAGTTTTTTGACTCGTGCATCATCTCCTGACTTTGTTACTTGCCGCCTGTCCCGACCCATGCCTGCTTTATCATTTATGAGATTGTCGCTGCCTGTCCTGACCCATGCCTGTCATATCCTTTCTAAGTTTGTTCCTGCTCGGCTGATCCATTACTTAACCTACCGTGCTGACACCATCTCTGTGATTGGTCATCACAGCGATCACATGACTGTTCCATCAACTTAACAGCTCTCATGGAATCGCCTCTGCTGTAACTAAATTTTGAGCATCACAAACAAGCCGGCTGCAGCACGTATGGGAGCACACCACAGGATTGTCTACAGGACGTACCGCAACGTCCAAAAGGTAATCCTGGAACATCCTGTGGACATGCAGGTACGTCCAAAGGGTAAGAAAGGGATTAAGAGATGACAAATCTAAAATAGTTTTGCTGACTTGATAAACCAAATATTGTAGTAGATTGCTCTCAACTTAAAAGCGCGTTATCAACCAACTATATCCTGTTGCCTTATACCATCTCCCCCAAAAATAAAACAAAATTTGAAACCTTAAAATAAATTATTTAGGGATTAAGGGTGTGGGACATTTATATATATTCTGTAAAATTGCAAATACATGTATTTTATTGTTTAAATTCCATTGTTTAAAATAATGTCTTACATATATGAATATGGTTTTAAAAAAAAGCCATGCTTATTCAGTAAAATATATAATTTGTATGGCTTCGCTAAATGTGAAAAAGGGAAATAACCGTTTAAGAAAGACATAGCAAAAACATGAAAATTGCTCTGGTCCTGTAATCTAAAATAGCTCTAGTCCTTAAGGGTTAAAATCTCTCTAAATAAATAAAAAATTTGGTCACCATGAAGAACTCAATATACAATAAATAGATTAAAATGATTAACATAACTAAACCATGTTTTCTTCTAAAAAGGGGATATTCCCTTAATATCTTCTCAGTCGACTAACCACATTTATTTCCTCTAACAATATGGAATCAAAACACGAAAGATCCAATTTTAGGATTTTACAGCATATTGTCTGGAGAGATCGAATGTTTCCTTATAATGTAATAAATGGAAATTCTAATTACCAAAATACTGTAATAATCAAAATTTCCTCAACAGAAATTATTTTGATGATCTAATCTGGTTTCTTTTTTTATATATTCAAGGTGAAATACTGTTTCTCGTACAGTGGATAAAAAGTGTGCAACACAATTAAAGTGCTGAAGTAATGCTATATCTATAGATGCAAAAAACGAAAAATTCTACTCATCTTTCTCCTCTGAAGACCAGAAACAATATAACAAAAGTAAAAAGAACCAGGGGCACTTTCCACAACTTTCCACTAACATAGAGTTCCCTGAAATAAAATCTCCTAAAGATTAAAGTGATCAAAACGAGTTACCCATGAAACCACGGAATGAAAAGAGACGGAAACTCCATTTCAGAATGATAGAGTAATTTATTTATGAACATTTCGCAAATTTGTTCTTAAATGTGAACTAGTGTATCTCTATCTCAAAATAAAGTGTACTTGTTTACAGGGGATTTGTATTATCATAGGCATGCAACTTATAATGTAGTTCCTCTATCGATTGAGGGGAAAAGTTAATGTATTCACCTCAAACGAGCCAACTGTTATTGGGAGCGATTGCACGAAGACAATACAATTACACGATTGATGCCACTAAGGCAGATACAAAAAGGCAGCCATGTTTCTTTTTAATGCATCAGTGATGCAAAATTCCACTATTTTAATTATTGTCTGACAGAGTCCTGAATTTATGGGTTATAATCTGCTCAAACAGGGAAGGTATTTGTACCTTGAACGTGCTTCTAGTTCAATTTGGAAAATTGGTCTCATCCCAATAGCAACCAACAGAATAGTAGTAGGACCCCAAAATTTGACGGCAGGTAAGAACCGTTTGGCCCATCTAGTCTGCACACTTGTTGGTGGTAAAACTAAAAAGTTTTACTTTTTAAAAATGTAGGGTGTGTGTGCTTTATATAAGACAAATGCAATTTATAGATCTCCTTATGGAAGTCATGTTATGAAAACCAGCCACCGGTAGTTCTTTAAAGATTGTACAGAGAATGGGGGGTACCAGTATGGGGCGAAACTGCGCACAGTAACCACTGAAGTAACATGAGGCATGTTACATGAAAAACAATCACATACTCAATATAGTATTACTGGATTCAAGTAAATAAACACATCGAGGAGGCATGTGCCCAATCATACAAACCACCAAAACCCCCACCCTTGGGAATATTATCAATGTCAAGCGATGTCCATAAGTCCTTCTTTTCGACACATGGAATAAATATATGCCAAAAATATATTTTTAAAAAGCATGACAATAATTGAATTTTTTTATGCAAACCCTTCATTTACATTTTAGGGAATAGTGTCTATTCATTGAAGAAAAAAATGAAGGAGACACACAAAGGACCTGTGGATACTGTGGGACCTGTATATACCAATACGTATATACATTTTGTACTCTTTAACTGGTCTGTTAAGAAACGCCGTCTCATTTTTTCACACATCCCAAACAAATGAAGGGTGATCAGCAGATTACAACCACTGGGGACAACTGGTTTAAATGATAACCTTAGTCCAGTTGATTTAGCCCAAATTTAATCACAAAAAGGTTGTCCACAGTTTAAGGAAATAAAGGTATTTTATGAACAGCACACTGTACTATTCTATTGTATTTAAAACTGAAGGCTATCTGTAATACATTACAATAAAGCATAGGAGTTACTAATATACCAAGATAGTGAATGAATGAATGAATGATTAGCATATTGTGGCTTATATAACTGAGAGCACTCCATCTCAGCTAAATATATTACAAAAAAAAATCTAATGCAAGGATCACTGGTAAAATCTGAAAAGATGAATGAAACTACATGTCACATGTATGCTACTAGAGGCTGTTAAGGGAAATTATGTTTCTTCAGGCACTGTCATGAAAGTATGACATAGCATTGTTAATAAAGGATTTCCATGGAACTCCTCACTTCCCTAGTCACATCATTTCTTCTATAAACCATAGGAGTGAAAAGAGGAGGTTAGAAGATGTTTGCTGCTCTGTTTTTGTTTTGTTTTCTTGGTGGTTTTTTTATAAGAAAAAGATCATCTTTTCAGTTGACTATTGAGCAGTAATCACTTTCTCAAAATGATTGTTTTTGTATTTCCATTTGATGTTTCATCCTTTGTTAATTTCCAGTATGTTTAATTAGGATCTTAATGTTATTTCGGCAATTACATGGCCAATGAAATAGTGGAGGGGAATCCCTTATGGTTACATTTAGCAACTCTAGCAATTACACAATTTATTGATAATGGAAATTACTTTTTTCGCCAAGATAAACTTGGAATACTTGATTAAACAGAAGACCTTCCAATGAAATGCAAATACAGACCAATATAGATCCATGAGATACTTTCTGTGCCCCACTAAACTGGCTGGTGTATGCGATGCCCTGGATCCTTAGAATGCTCAGTGTAACAGGTGCAACTTCATACATACGAACATGCATGTACAGACAATGCCCCGGGATATTACAGAATATCCTTTCGATTTACATGTTAAAAAGTAGACATCATGTCACATAAAGAAGATCCAAGTACTTGGGCGCCAGGTTTATCTCCATCACATGGGAATGGGGTGTATGACATTGCAATGTATTACGTATACACAAATTATTGCTTTTGAGTGATAAAGGGAGGTTGATACCAGATAAAATATGTTTAACCACAGACATTATCATTAATACACCAACAAAAATATACATATATAAATATACATCTATTTATACATTCATTTATTTATATATAATCTGAGCAGCTGATAAGGATGTTGTAAGGCAGACACCAAAAACACCAAATATATCTGATCCTTAACGTGATAGCGATATAGTAGTAGGCAACGCACCAGGGAATCTCCCTGTCTCCACGATGCGCTGTCCTACCTGGAAGGACAATCCCAATTGTTCAAGACATGAGTGGTTTCTGTTTCTCAGCCCTCCCAGTTGTAAACCATTCCTATTCGGATCCAGCAGCCAGACTGTGCGAGTCTATAAATGATTCTTACAGTTCTCCAAACTAGTTTCACTGCTGGAACAAACCGGAGGTTCCTGCTTACTAGCAATGATGATTTTTTTTTTTTTATGAACCACAAAAGAAGAAGTCAGCCTACACAGAACAATTCACGGCAATGGATTTTCAGCTCAGTTGTGTGTGTGTGAAACTGAGTCTGGCATTTACATTTTGAGATATGACACCATGAAGTCAAATGTCAAACATGCCTGACATGTTCTCCTGCGGTAATTGTAAAAGGGCCATTGCTTCAATAGGGTATCCATATTGCCTAGAGTATTTGGCACCCGGGGCGGATCCTGTAAGTGGCACCCCCCCCCAAATGTAAAGACATCTACAAAATTATGTTGGCAAGAATATTTATTGCACCAATTTGTAAACTGTATGTCAACTGTAAACAACAAGAAATCTGAAAAAATAAATTAATAACTTATAAGTAAAATAAATATGTTTAAATAACATTTACTGAACATATAATAGTGCTTTCTTTAATAAACCCCCCCCCCAAAAAACAACAAACATAACAAGTTTCTAAGAAGACCTAACAAATGAGTGACAAACATTACAAATTAAGTACTGGCTAAGCAGCTAAAGACACTATAAACTAAAAAAAAATTCTGATATTATAATCAGGAGTCACCATAACATTGTTCTCTTTTTATTTAAGCATTTGCATATATAGTGGTGTTGCCATGTCGACTCATGATTATATATACCATATGAACCAGACACTGACTGTGGTATAGCATGACACCTATCACTATATACTGAGCCAGGCAGTGACGGTGGTACAGCATAATGCCTATCACTCTATACTGAGACAGACATTGACGGTGGTGCAGCTGAAGTAATTTCATTATATATTGAGGCAAACATTACAGTGAAACAGCATAACTCCTATCACTATACACTGAGCCAGATACTACAGTGGAACAGCATAACACCTATCACTATAACTGAGCCAGATATTGATGGTGGTACAGCATAACCGCTATCTTTATATACTGAGCTAGACACTTATATTTGTACAACATAACTATCATTATACACTGAGGCAGACATTGACAGTTGTGCAGCACAACTGCTATCATTATATACTGAGACACGCGCTGACAGTAGTACAACATAACTGTTTCCATTATATACTGAGGCACGCGCTGACGGTGGTACAACATAACTGTTATTATATACTGAGGCCCACATTGCCGGTGATACAGGATAACACCTATCACTTTATACTGAGCACACATTGACGGTGGGGCAGCGTAATCCATATCACTATACATTGAGCCTGACATTTACAATAATGCAGCATAACCCATATCACTATATACAAAGCCATTGATGTGGTGTAGGCCTACCACTTCAGTGTCTGGCTTAGTATATAGTGGTAGGGGTTATGCTGCATTATTGTAAATGTCTAGATCGATGTATAGTGATAGGGATTATGCTGTACTGCCCTCAACTGCAGATCAGGGGAAGACTGTGAGAGTCAGTACAGCCTTCCCTTCTTCTGACTGCACCGTGACATTGGGAGGTCCTCTCCCCGTAATCATCCCCAACGTCCATTTGTCCCCTACGTCACTAAACCACAACTCTCTTTTAATTACTCCCTGTAGTTCAGGTGTAGATCAAATAAACAACACATGGAAACAGCACGTGTAACTGAATAAGACATAAATATCCTGTATTTACAGGTATACATAAATAATGTATGGAAACATAGCATTGCAGGTATAAATCAACAGAACACACAAACCCAGCATTGCAGGTATAGATCAACTGGAAATCACTCAGCACTGAAGGTATAGATCAAATAAACAACACATGGAAACAGCACCCCAGGTATTGATCAACTGAATAAGACATACAAATCCTGTATTTGCTGGTAAACATAAATAATGTATAGAAACATAGCATAGCAGATACAGACCAACACATTAACACACAAACCCAGCTTTTCAGGTATTGATCAATTGGAATTCACATAAAAACTCAGCATTAAAGTTATAGATAAAACACCCTAAATTACAGGCATAGATCACAGATTGCACACCCCAAAGCCAGTGGTCCACATTGCCCACATGGAACCTGACCAGCACCCTGCGGTGGGGGTGCAAGGCCTCTGTCTCCCAGCTCTGCCACTGTACGGAACAGTATAGAGTGATGGGAGTTATGATGTACTTTAGAGCATAATTATAATGAAAAAGACATTGGAAATGGTACAGCATAACACCCATCACTCTCACACATTTACCAATCAACACTTACCAATCCACACATACCACACATACCAATCCACAGATTCCACACATACCACACATACCAATCCACAGATTCCACACATACCACACATACCAATCCACAGATTCCACACATACCAATCCACAGGTTCCACACATACCAATCCACAGGTTCCACACATACTAATCCACACATATACCAATCCACACATATCAATCCACAGATTCCACACATACCAATCCACTCTCACTGTCACTCAGTCTTAATGAATGATTTCCTACCTTCTTTTCTACTTCTTTTCTTCTTACAGCAGTCTTTTCTTTTTACAGCAGTCTTCCTCTTCGCTCCTCTTCTTCTGTCTTCTTCCGGGTCAGAGGGCACTGTGGGCGCGGCTTCAGTGCCGCCGGGGTTTGTTGTCAGATCCCGGCGGCACTGAAGCCGCGCCCACAGTGCCCTCTGCACAGCAGCAGTTGCCGCGCGGATCGCAAGGGAGCAGAATCGGAGGTCTTTAACAGACCTCCGGCTCCCTTGAGTGATTTTAAGCCGGTTCAAGGGAACCGGCTTAAAATCACTCAAGGGAGCCGGTGGTCTGTTAAAGACCTCCGATACCGCTCTCTTGCGAGCCTGCTCCTCCAGCGGCGGACATTACTGTCCGTCTCTGGAGGGGTGCCGGGTGCCGGCAAGTTGGCACCCCCCTGATGAGCGGCACCCGGTGCGGACCGCCCCCCCCCCGCCCCCCGCTAGGTACGCTACTGCATATTGGCCAGGACACATAAACTTTTCCCTTGCCATTTGGTACTGTTAGGCAACTGTCTAAGCCAGCGGTTCTCAACCTGTGGGTCGCGATCCCTTTGGGGGTTGAGCGACCCTTTCACAGGGGTCACCTAAGACCATCGGAAAACACATATTTCACAATATATAATTACATAATTTTATGGTTGGGGGTCACCACAACATGAGGAACTGTATTAAAGGGTCGCGGCATTAGGAAGGTTGAGAACCATTGGTCTAAGCCATCTCTACACCCTTGAAAGCAATTAATGATGTTAACCTTATCCAAACCCACTGCCTCACTTGATACAGACCTGTCATCTGCAAAGTGTGATATCAAAAGAAACATGATTTGGTAATATGTAACCAAGTTTTTTTTTTACACCATACTTTTTTAAACATATATTACATATTTTTTGCAAATTGTGAAGAACAGGAAGAAGAGGTCAGATGCAATCTATGATATATCACCTTCTCAGCGAAAGAGAAATAAATAAAAAATGGCGGCAAAGTTTTTAAAAAAAGTTAACTTTTTCTGTAAACTGTTTTTTCACGACAAGGTACAATATTCATTGTGGTATATTGTTAAGAATATTAAAAAAAAATCAAACAGTAAAAGTAATTCAAATTGAATCATTTTCTCTAATGCCCCCAACACCTTAGTAAATTTACCCCAGAGCTCTCACTCCATGACAAGAGAAAGGTTAGCTGTATTAGGGGTGTGGTTAGATGTATGTGGGCAGGGCTAACCCCAAACAGCATTAAGTATGTTGCGAGTGGGAACGGAATTGGGCAGGGAGTGGGTGTGGCTAAACACCACTCCCCTTCCCAGAAAAAAGATCCCGAAGAGTTCCCGGGCTAAAGTCCATAATGGTGGTAAAGAGGAAAGGCCTTTGTAGAAAATGCATATGCCTGCAAATATACCAACAAAAGCCCACCAGTCCTTTTTAATTTAAAAAATATAAGCATATCTTTTCAAATAAATATGCACTTTTTTATTGTGGGAGACTGGGTTTTGAGGAGCACTTGCGATTTCACAATCCCTGCTCCTTGCCTGGTGGCAGGGATCTTTTTGCCAGTGAGCTCTCACTTTTTGCCAGGCAGCAGTTGAACTTTAATTTTAGGTTTTTGTTTATAACAGAAAAATGTGATCCACTCAGTTTTCATTCTACAGTATCTTATGGTTTTATAAGGTATGCTGGGATAAGTCCAGCCCTTGGATTCTGGCTCGGTACATAAGAGAATTATCACTGTGGTGCTATACATTTAGATTTATTTTACTTCCCCGTTTGATGTTCTGTAAACTGTAAAATGCTGAGTACAATATAAAAACACAAACAATACGTAAAGGGCACAGTGTCCCACAAAAATAATAGGAGGACATGTACCTTCAGCACATAAGGTTTAACTAGGATGACCACATCAGCCATGTTTTCCAGGACATATATCATTTTTACATATTTCTAACCAGCCCACATAAAATGGTGCCCTGCAGTATGTAGGATGTATATACTTATGGAATGGAACCAATTAGTCAGATATACATCCCACATACTACAGGGCAGCACTTTATCTGGGCTGGTCAGCTATATGTAAAAATTGTACGTGTCCCGGAAAACATGGCGGACGTGGTCCCCTTATATTTAACTATTATTGGTACTATCTCTATGCTGTATAAATTACAATCACTTTTGACCGATTTTAGATAGGACAGCACCTCTAACGTCATTATAAGACATTTTGAGCAAGTTTACAAAACAGTACAGGGATATTCCCACTTTGGGGAAAAAAATCCATATTTTGCAGGTACTTTTCATACTAACATATTGTTCCTTTAGATTTGTTTCGTGACATACACAGTAAATAGAGGAAAATATTCGATATGTAGCTTATGTTTTTAATAAACGATTGTGACTAATAACATAGAAGATTCTCAGTGTGGCTGGAATGTTTTATTAGGTTCTCCTTGTGGGTGACAGATTAATCTGTGTTGAGGTGTCACCCAGTAAAATTGCTTCCTGAATGATTAAAACCTTAGTACAACATGTTTTGTTGTTTGGAGAATCCAAAATGTGGGTGAAAACCTGTGGTTTTGGGTACTTATAATGTATGACAGATATATTGGTCTGTGGTTACTGAAAGAAAAAATAAATAATATTGTGCAATAAAACCACAGTCATTGGTTTCGAAGAGCCAGTGCCATTATCAATGCAAAGACGTGGATGATAGAACACAATCTTTGGGGTCACTTGCAGAGCTTTGAATGACACCGTGTCGTTGTGTTTGTTATACCTCCGATTCTGAAGATCCCTCTTCTTCCTGCATGGTACAGCAATACTAGATACTGCTACTATTAGTTCATGCATCTTGAAACACTTAACGTTACAAGCTTGTTCTATTTCCTTCACTGCTAAGGTTCCTAAAGTAGCGTGAAATACCCCGCTTAGCAGGCACTCTGGTGACCGGAAATGAAATGTCATCCTGACACTCAGTCTAAGGACGAGCTGTGCTGCGTCAGCACATTTCTCCATAGTGTAAACGGGCCTGCTGGGGAGATCAGAAATATCTTTTGCTCCGTTGACCAGCTGTGCCCCAGGGCCAATCACCCAACTTGCTGCTTTAGCCTTAGTTGACCTAGGCAAGAATACATTGCTGAAAAAGACTAAATAAATACAATAGATACAATAAAGCTTAGGTTTTAATAAATCACTAAAAGTAGGTTGCGTACTAAGCCTGTTTACTATGGTACACAAAATAACAAACTACCCATAGGGTTTTCTACAATAGTAAAGAGGCTCAATACTTGAGTTAGGGACTTATTGTCTCACTTGAATCAATAATAGCTTTACCAATACACTACTGAACTTAAATTTATCATACTAACTCTTACTACTGCTATCAAATTTCAGTCAGGCATGGTAGGGATGATGTGAATTAGGATTCAGCATCCTTTATTTTTAGTAAATGCCCCTCCTCTGCCTAATTTTTAACCATTATATTATTGCTACAATGGCAATATGTCTGCCTCGTTCTAATTAAGAGCAACATTTCCATTCTACTGCTATACTTCATTAGGAAATTCACTTTTTTTATTTTAATGATTTATTTAAAGCAAAATTTTATTGTATTTGTTATATTTATATAGCTATTGGTAGATTTAATTCCAACTCTATAAGACAAACATTATAAAGGGTACAAACAGAAATATAAAAAAGAGAACAACAAAACACATAATGCTCCAAAGATTAAGGGTTCAAACAAAAACAGATTGGAGGTGTGTTTTACAGCTTATTTGACATTAAAATACACTCATTTTGAGTTTGCTATTCTGAAAAAGCACCCGCTGAGGTGAACAATGCCTCACAAAAGTGAAATCTCAGGAGATCCACAATCAAGAATTGTTGATTTGAATAAAGCTGGGAAGGGTTACATAGTAATCTCAAAAAGTTTACATATCTGCAGTTAGACAAATTGTTTAGAAATTGAGCTGATTTAGTACTGTGGCTATAGATGTGGGCGCCCAGCCAAGATGACTCCAAGGGCACAATGCCAAATTCTCAACGGGGTAAAAAGGAACCCTATCGTAACAGCTAAAAGCTTCAAGGAATTATTGCAACTGGCTGACATCTCTACTATACGCAAAACATTGACCAGGCATGGAGTCCATGGCAGGACATCACAGACGAAGCCACTGCTCTCCAATTCATGATCACTGTTGATCTGAAGTTTGCCAAAGAGCACCTTGACGCTCCACAACACTACTAGAAAAAGGTTTTGTGGATGAAACTAAAGTTGAATTCTTTGTGAATAACACGCAGCAATACTAATGTGCACAAAAAGGGCACAACATCATAAAGACATGAAAGATTATCATTGTTTGTGTGATATTGGCTTAAGTTACAATATAAGAAAATATCACCGGAGCTGCTTATAAATGTGAACTCCCCTCTGTAGGTAGCAACAATACATTTTCAAAAAGCTCTCAACGAGAGAGACAGGGGAAACAGAGGAGTAGGTACTCACTGGATACAAATGTATCACCCTCAATCATGAATATGAAGAAAGCTGAAAACTCAGCCAGGATAATAGTGAAAACAGTTCTCTTTATTTCTGGAAACAACGACCGGTTTCGGCGTGAACAAACGCCCTTATCAAGGTTTGAAGGTACTCCATTTTATGAGGTGCTTTGGGAATGCTATGTTGGCATTACAGTTCTGAATCCGAATCCGAAACCTTAGATTTCAATAATGTCGGAAGGGACCTCTTCAAGGGAGTTTTTTCACAAAAGGATGAGATGACAGGAGAGTTTCCAAGAGAATTGTGGCTTTGACTCTTTCATGTTACTATTCATTATCAAGGCTCAACACTAGCAAGCTTCTCCTACAGGAATGGCTGAGCTGGCTCTTCTTAATGTATAGTTCCACTGTTGAGGATTTCTCACTGATTTCTCACTGATTTAACTATACATAATACAGGGCCATTCGGCCTATCCAGTCTGCCCATTTTCCCAGATGTAAAGATTTAGACTATAATCAGTCCTTGGTCTCATCTTTATGAGTGTTTAAATTCTCACCGTGTTA
Source organism: Spea bombifrons (assembly GCF_027358695.1). NCBI lineage: Eukaryota > Metazoa > Chordata > Amphibia > Anura > Pelobatidae > Spea > Spea bombifrons. The sequence goes on along the minus strand of NC_071089.1, from coordinate 92,147,031 downwards.
AGCTCTACCAATTCTACTGCAAAGCTGATCCACTTACCTACCACCTTCTCAGTAAAGTAAAAGCTCTATACATTACATCTAAGCCTCTGACCATCTAGTGTCAGATTATGACCCTTTTGTTACAAAAAAACTCATTTGAAATAAACTTCCCTCTTGCACTTTAAGTATTTAAATGTTTCTATCACATCTCCCCTCTCTCTTTATTTCTCAAAGCTGTAGGAGTCCACGTTCACCAACTGGTTTTATTTTTTCATCGTTTTTTTATAAAGTACTCAAATATTGTAACCAGTTGGTACATATTTTTTTCAGAAATACATTATTTAATATTGAGACAACTCAATTTGTATCTCTTGGTTAAATGTTTATGTGAAATTACCATTTATATGAATATCTTCTTCTCACACCATTTGCTATTACATTTTAATAACTGTTGCGACACTACATATTTCATTCAAAGAGTAACATCCTAGCATGCAAGTTGTATTTATCTTTTAACGATTAATTCTATCAGTATGGTCCTGCTATTGAGAGAGCAAGAAGTGATTATTATTCATGGCTTTCCACTGCAATTACCAGACCTCAAGCCCATTTAACATCTTTGGTAGCATTTTACACTTCCATAGCTACAAATCCAACAAGTGGAGTCTTTAGTCAGGTACTACCTGTCACTGGGCCAACAATGATGTCACAAGGTTTTCTGGAACATCAGAAGTATTTTCTTCAGATGAAAACAACACGTTGAGCTGCTGGAGACGGCCATCTTTAAAATTGCCTTTTGTTCCAAGCACCCCTCTCCATACCCCTACTACCTAATTACCCTTCATTACAGCAGCATTATATTTAAAAATTGCTCTGGTCGCAGTTACATAGTCATTACTGAGAAATGCAATAGTAGAATGATAGAACTAAAGCAATCATTAAATTATACATAAAAGATTTTAATGCAGGTGTGTACATATGTGGCATATACACATAATAAAAAATCTGAGACCAGTAGAACATTTCCGGATAAGGTAAAGCAATTCTTTTCCAAAATTTCTTTGTAAATAATAATAATAAATTATTAGTATACCAATCATATATTTGACTTATTTCCATCTACACAATTGGTGTATATATATGTGTATACATATACATGTTTGTCTGTATTTATATGTATGTATATATATATAAATATATATATATGTATATACATGTATGTCTGTATTTATATGTGTGTATATATATAAATATATATATATATGCATGTATGTCTGTAATTATATGTATGTATATATATATAAATATATATATGTATATACATGTATGTCTGTATTTATATGTGTGTATATATATAAATATATATGTATAAACATGTATGTCTGTAATTATATGTGTATATATATATATATATATATATATATATATATGTATATACATGTATGTATGTATGTATGTATGTTTGTATGTATACACACATATATACATAAGCATACACACATATTCACACACACTTATATTTATCAGGCTGCACTGAAATGTTGATTCTTATTATAAGTGTTTAGGATGTATTTCAGAACAGTGAGTGCCTCTTTCTCTGTGTGATTTATCTCCATTATATGGCTGTATGGACATCATTTTATATATAGAGAATAAACAAGCATGCATTGAATACCGAGTTACTCATTTATGCATTATTCTTTTACACTAGATATATACACACATACACAATTATACAGGAGCCCAATGTAAGCCAGATTAAGCATTATATATTCATTATACGGAAAATATTGAATCATATAAACAGAATGTAAGTATGTTATAGAAGAAACCAGTTGATTCTTAATGGTTTGTTAAGTGTGAAGATGTCTGTATTCTCATTATGGTTTCACATTTACACAGATGATAGTATCTGCTGTATAGAAAGAAGGAAAGGTTGGGGAAGTCCTGAGACTAGTCAATAAACTGTGTATATAAACCAATTCCAGTTAGCTGCAATGTATTCCAGTTGTTCCTCTCTCATCTACGACTATCTCAAAGAGACTGCCACTTCCAGAGAGCACCATGGCCAAGAGCGCTCTAATAGCCAACCAAGGATTGTGTAAGTTCTTTGCACGTACCATCCATGTCATATTGCAGTAGCATCCTAGAATTATTTGGGCTCCTAATTGAATTTTATTTATTAATACCTTACATTTCTATTGTTTGTCTTCAATTACAGTAAAGAAATTATGAAATATTGACAATAATTAAATACTGCAAAAAATGTACATAATAATAATAATAATAATGATGATGAAATAAAAAATCAAGAGGGAGTTAAATATTTTTACTAGGTACATATAATTAGAAGATTCTACATTTATGGCATGCCTTTCATATTTATACAGCATATTAGTAACTGTTTATTAGCACCATGTTATTTTTAATATACCTGTTAAGTATGGAGAGATTTGTTTATATTATATTAATATATTATATATATATTTGTTGTGTTTTTCAAAACATGTGCACACGGAACAGCTTTTTAAAACCATACGTGAACAGGGCTATTCTTAGTACCAGGCAAGTCAGGCAGCTGCCTGGGGTACTTGGACCAAGAGTCGCCCCCAGTGTGTAGACGTCAGTCTGGAACAGGACAGGCATCATTTGTGATCTATGCCTACATTCAGATTTTAGAAGTATAAAAAAAATACGTGGAGCATATTAGATTGGGGTGACAGAGGGGATTCAATAAAGTATATGTGAGCGCATGTGTAAAACAGAGTAGCAAGATCATCATCTAGGTCCAACACCTTATAAGCGCATTAAAGGAAAGAGAAATAAGGATCTAAGTTTGCGTTATCCAAAAATTTCTAATGAAAGAACCAATTCTCCAAAATTACTCAACTACAATGTTTAGCTTGATTAATAATAATAGGTTGTTACGTTATACAAAGTTCTGTTTCAAAGTTCTGTTTCAAAAACATGCTATAAGACGTTGATTCCACATAACATAATATTACGTTTTCTTACACAAAAGTCCCTAAAACTGGTAGTTTCTGGATCTTCCCAAAGGTTGATGGGTTTCATTTAAATACCACACAGCTCTGACCAAAATGCCTTTCTGTCGCTCGTAGGTTGTTGGATCATTTTAGCCATTGTGCTTGTAAGCCAGTCAAGGTTCAGTGAAGGTAAACCAGTACGACAGAACACCCTGAAGCCCTCTGACCTCACCAAATGCCAGAACATCTCCAGGAGTTTGGTCAATGTGGTTGCTGAAACTCTTTCCAATTTACAGGTAAAAAAAATATTTTTGGTTTTTCCATATATTATTTTTGATACTGGATAATTTGAGGCAAATGCTTAATATATGGAAAATATTAGAAATCTACCACTACGATTAAGTTATTAAATTCTGTGTGTCAGAAACGCTTGTTATTGACAAATATTTTTCTTTGAAATGTTAAAGTTAGACTGAAATTATTTTTTACATTTAGCAGAAGAACAAAAACACTATTTAATTTTATTACACACGCCATGGATCTCATCCTTATTCTTGGATACTGATGGACACGTCTAGACCTCTTGGGACCACCATGACTTTTACATCTGTTACAAAAAGTTTTATGGAGATTTCCAAATAAAATATACAATCTTTATGCGGAGGTTAGATATGATGCTACAAATTATACAAATTTATTTACGTACCAAAGGATTAGTACAGATTTCAAGTTTAAGAAGTGTAAAAAAAAATATAAAAGTATTGCTGAAATATATTAAGACTGAAATGCAATGTCGTTGTTATACTTGATTGATCTATTAATAACTATATGCTATATGTGTTTATATATAGTAGTACGGGTGTGCATGTATATGAAACCACAAAAGGCATGTGTCTGATTTCTACTGATTAAAGAATGTTGGGTTTAGGGTAATCTAATGGTGGTATCATTTTATGAGTACAAATAATTACATGCATGCGGACATTATGTATTATACATATAATAAGTATTACTCATATATAATACCACCATAAAAATTACCCTTAACTCGGTTTACTTAAGAGTAGAAATCTGGTGGTCTGTATAAAGGGAACTAGATTCCGAGTCTCAGATTCTGTATAGAAGAGGAAGATGTTAAATTTTTTACTCTAGCTCTGTATACTATTTTATCGAGTCACTGTGGCAGAGCAAGGACATTCACAGAATTAAGATGACTCAGTTTTAGCTGAGAACACATATCTGGGTAAAAGTGCACCTTTCATGAGCACCTTCTTCTGAAATAATGTATGAATTAAACAATGGCGTTAAATCATTAGACTGATACACAGCTGCGTGTTGGGTGCACAGTCAATGGTTCTACACCATTCATAGTCAATGGTTTGTTCAGGAGGTGCAGAGTGACCCGCTTCTTTTTGGCTTGGAGGCTCTGAGAATGAGAGGCTTCAGGGTGGTGGGAATGGGGTAGACCTTGCATGTGTTTCAGTATCAGAATGCATAGTGTAATGGCTCTCTATTAGCAGATGATTTTAGTTGCCTTTTCCTATTTAAACACTCATTTTGATTATAAAATGTTAGTCCCTTCAAATATCAATAAGCCATGTTAGGGTGACACAAGGGGGCTATTCAACAAAGAGGTAGTCGGAAGGGGGATTGCAGTTTCATCTTACTGACTTCAGATTAACATTATGAAGTTTCTGCTCCATGAATAGCTTATACTCATATATAAAGCATTATACAAAACTGCCGTAATGCCTTCTTGGATTCTCTGAAAAAGAGACCTCTATAGTGAAAGTTTGTTCCTTTACATAGCTTTCTATGCTGCCCATATCCATTTTATCAACTTCACATAAAGACTTCACGAAAGTAAAATCTGAACTTCTGCTCTTATTAAGTTAACTATATATTGTTATTATTTATACAGCAAGAATTTGCCGAGGAGTTCAGGTGCACATTTGATAATATTTCTGTTGAAGATGTCACAAATAAAGAAGTCAACACAGTTACTGCCTGTCTGCCCAAGGTCTACCCTGAGGTATGTGTTTCATTTAATCAGTACTACTGCCATCCTGCACTGTTTAAAGTGAACTGCCTGTGCTTACAAAGCAGGAAACATCAAGGAAACAAACACTTGCAGGATTGCTTCCATGGGGATCTCTACCTTTCTTTCCATTTGGAAAGTGAGACTGCCAGAGCTTCCCTGCTGATTAGCAATGGGAATGGGAAGCTAGCCATGCGCAGTAAAATGGAGTAGGGCATGGAACCTCATAGGGAATGGTTCCAATTGAACCTTGAGGCCAACAAGATAGCCTCAGAGATGGCATATCAGCAGTAGTGTATTCACGAATGGCCCCAGAGTTGGCATATCAGTAGTGTATTCATGGATAATTATACAGCATTCTGTCTAGGTGCCCTCATTAGAATGTTTTATAGAATATTATACATTATACAACATCAAACAGTGCCTGACTGGTTCTCACCTACTTTGATGCTCTATGGTGGAAAAGGTTGGTTAAGGAACCGTATCTCTCCCCATTGTTTATTGTTGTTTATTGTCTTTCAATTCAGAATTCTGTGTGTCAGAAAATGAACAGGACAGCTCTTGATGAGGTAAGTCTACAAAGGACGTGTCCAAGAAATCAGGAGGCCCTACATTTTAAATACACTTTCAAGGATGTTTATAACCGGAATAATCACATCCCAGTGAGGGGAAAAAGCTTCCAGGGACAGCACCACACAGGATGCCACACCCACTCAATATTTATGTATTTATCACAGTTCATTATCAATATCCTATTAACCCACTGAAGACACTGGGAGATTTTAAAATTAAAATGTGGAGTACTGATCAGTGGCGGAACTACCGGGGTCGCAGGGGTCGCGACTGCGACCGGCCCCTGGAGTTCTGCCGGTCTTGGGGGCCCAAGGGGTGCCGAGCGGTTGCTGAGAACGACCGCTCGGCAACTCTTGGGCCCCCCTGACTGACAGAAATTCAGGATGCCTCCGCTCCCCGCCGCTGCTGCCGCCGTCGCTGCTGCCACCGTCGCTGCTGCCGCCTGCCTCAGCGCTGCCCAGAGTGCAGTGTTGGGAGTGTGAGGCGTTTGTCTCGGGTGCCGGCGCTTCACGCTCAGCAGTGAAGCGCGGGCACCCGAGACAAACGCCTCACGCTCCCAACACAGGAGTTGACGGTAAGTGACCTACAAAGGGGGGGTAGGGAGGGAGTGGGTAGATCGTAAGAAGGGGGGGGTAGGGAGGGAGAGGGTAGATCGTGAGAAGGGGGGGTAGGGAGGGAGAGGGTAGATCGTGAGAAGGGGGGGTAGGGAGGGAGAGGGTAGATCGTGAGAAGCGGGGGGTAGGGAGGGAGAGGGTAGATCGTGAGAAAGGGATAGATGGGTTGGGGGTGGGGGGGGCCCTTAACAGATTCTCGCACCGGGGCCCTGAGGTTTCTAGTTACGCCCCAGGTACTGATATAAAGAGGTGGAACCTGAATTGTCTTCTCTTCTTACAGACCACTTGTCTGAAAGCAATCCATGCAGACCTGAAAGCATTTAATAAAGAACTGCAGGATTTAAGTCCTTCTCTTAATGATGTCATGAAGGAGTTGATGAAGGTACGTGACAAGTAGCTTTTAAATATAAGTTCTTTAGGCTGTGGTTATCACCTGCATTCTACTTGGAATGTATACATGAGATTTTAAAATCACTTTAATCACCTTAAATTCAGCGTCATTGTCCCTTGATGAATGTACAGCAATTTTTCTGGATCTTGATCCCGGTCCTTGGGATATATTCATCTAGGGTGAAGGATGGAAATATCATAGCAAGGAAGCGTTTACATTGGGGGGAAAATGCTTTACGAGGCATACGACTGCACTGCTTGTAAAATAAAATATTGTTGTGAGATATTAATCATTAAGTGCCTTCTTGTTTTCAGGCTCTTAAGGTCCAAAATAAGAAAGATGAAGACACCAAGACATCTCCCTGCTCAACATTTGAATGCAAATATAAAAAGTGTGGTGCTATGCTGGCCTTTCGTCTGCGTTCGGTTACAATTGCCCGGGTTTTGAACTATCTAAAAGAGGAAAACACAAAAGATCAAAATAGAAAAAAGCAGTAGGAGATAGAGAAGCTGCTAATACGTATATCTATCTATCCACGATTCTGCACCTGAAACCGGCACATTTTATTTCTGAACAAGTCAAAACACAATTAGTGTAATAATAATATTCCTGCGCACACCATCTGCCCACACAGTACGATTGTATACCCTCTTTTCTGGATAATTCCTGCTTCTCCAAAATAACTACAAATTCTGTTGTGCATGAAATTGAAAAGTTGAGTATGTATGTGAGAATGTATTATCACTTGAAAGGATTAGCTACAAGGTAATATTTATGTTAAATTGTGTGTCTTATCTCAGAAAGAAGCTGGGATTTTAAAGAGAAAAAAATATATACTTCTGGAAGTGAAGCTATTTATAATGTCCAGATAGTGAGCTAAAGTACAACAAAAGTACATCAAAATTGCTTTTTATACTTACTGCTATTGTGTTGAAATTTAAGAACACTCATTGTGACCTATTTATTGTATTTATATTATTTATATTAATTTGTTATTTACCAACTATATAATGTGTATTTATTTATGGCGGAATATTTATTTTAATGATTTTTATTACACAATAAAATTATTATGTATGACTTGAGATTGATTTAATGTAGTGAGCTGTTTTTGATGACATTGTCATAAAGGTAACCGTGTAGCCTAATGCTACAGCAACCATAACACATCTGGCACAACAAGGAAGATGCACTATTCTGATCTGTACAACACGTATTCACCAACACAGTTTGTAGAAAACCTAAAAGCAGAACACAGAAAGGATCCAGTTATGGAGTAAACTAAAACACTTGTGACAGGCATTATGCCTGTATGTAGGATTACAATTAAAACACAAAACAAGGGAGCTTGTACTTAAGGCTGTAAATATTAACATCAGGAGCATCCCATAGGCCAATCTTCCATCTGCACCGCCTGTGCCCAATTGTTTTATCAAATAGCACAATGGCAATATTTATGCAAAAGGTAAATTAACTAATTTCTGAAACATGTAAGGGTACATTCATGGTGTATATCCTTCAAATGACAATGTCAGCTAAACAAAAAGGCATTTCAAAACACATGTTATGGTTTTTTGGTTTTATTGGCTCTTTAACTAGCAGACGTATTTATCATCTGTGCATTTGATGCACCACAACTTCACAAGAATAGTTGAACTTCTCAAAGTTTGTATAAAGTAAATGTGCATTGATCAGCATTGATCTATAAGAGCGCCCTCGTGTGGTCCAACTATCTAATACCAACTAGCATTGAAAAATAGAAAATATTGCATGTATTCAATAAGAAATATAAAATTAGCGTAAGTAGAAGTCACCAGGAGTCACAGAACCTTCATGCAGGTCCTAAAAGGTCTACAATATGGGGGCAGCCAGGCAACAGGATATTTGTAATCTTTGCTTAAGGTTACCCTGGACATAGACTCTGACTTTAAAGCTGCCTGAGAGGCTACCTGAAGGTATACGGAAATATGTTAATGTTGGGTATATAATATGAATAAAGAGCCTCTTCCTTGCCCTAGCCCAATTCACATGCAACATCTGGAGAAAATATTGATAATGGGCAGCCCCAGGGGCAATATGTATAAAAAAATATTGAGCAGGCAACCCAACCCAAGTGGACTGTTTGGACTCATATTGAACACTGGTAATATTACTCCTTTGTTCTTATTCTTCCCGGTGGACCCCATTGCTCCAGATAAAAAATATAGGGTATTTTACACAGATAGACACACGTGAAAAATGTTACCAACAATAATAATTATAAGTACAATTCTCAAGTCAGATAAAAAAAAAGTTAAAATAAAAGTTACTGATTATAAATACTTTGCAATGGCTGGGTAGGGCCTAATTATACTGGAACAATTTGCCAGATATTCTTTCTGCAAGCCTGGTCCATAGATCTGGCACTACCTGACATTCTCAGTCAAATGTTGTTCTTCTCAGCTGCAGATTGTCCATGTTCCAATGACCTCATTTCTCCAGGGTACCATGTCTATGGTTTTATATTTGGATTACAGTTAAAGGAACCATTTAATGTCCCAGACAGTTTCTCCAAAGAACAATGGACAGTAAAGTACATTATGAGTACTTTAATATTCATTCTTTAAAAAAATCTTTTTTTTTTAAATAAATGAAATTATGTATGCGCATGGAATACAGTATCACGTTCTAGTTAAAAAAAAGCATACCTAGCTTCAGTTTTTAAGGCATAGAACTTTTATTTTTAGCAATGAAATGTATTTCTGAAAGAAAGTAGCATTTCAAGTAGATTTGACATTATTTTCTTCCCCGTACCGATCCTTATAAAGAATGAATGAACCTATTAACAACATCAACTTAACTCACTAATACCAAGTAAAGCATGAGTAGTCACAGGACTCACAGTAGTCACAGCAGTGAGCCCCAACTATTTGAGGATGAGAAAAGGCTGGTCCGTCCACACAGCCATGAGCTGCTTTAGGCACATAAGCCCCTGGGAACTTCCCTCGGTAAGCTAGAGAGTGTTTTTTCCCTTTCTAGCGGAGTATCATGTGGATGAAAGTAGGCAGGAGATGGCCATTGCCAAACACCACCATGCCTGAAGTAAAAAGAAACTTCCCCAGGAGACCCTGGGTCAAACATGGAGAACCCCCACTTATGCTCAGGGTCTAATACTGGGCTTTATACATTTATACATTTATACATAAGGGACAGCATATTATTTTATAGAGCAAAATAACATATTAGCAGAATACAAGTGCAGTTTAAAGACCTAAGCACAAAACATCTTGTAAAATTAAGGTCCATCATTATTTTATTCTTAGACACCCAAACCCCTGTCCCTGTAGGCACCCAACCGGTGGATGGAAAAATATAACCTGTGAGAATTATTTCTCTAGTAGCTTGTTTAGTAGAGTGTTTGTGAAGGAGCAGTGACTTCTCCCCTCCCCTGTATATAACCACATTTAACACAGTGAGTGCACATGCAATCATAGATTATAGATATGATGTAACGTTAGCTGTATAAAAAGTCTACTTTTTCACGTGAAAAGGGGCTTAAAAGCAACTAACGGTTAATGAATACACACACTTTAACTTATTTGACAATCTCTTCATTTGTATTCAGTTTCCATCGATTCAGTTCCCATTCTTTTCATTGTGCGTGTATTCTATCGAATGTTTAAATAACACACCACACTCCCATCCCTAAGAGAATATCAATGAGCAATTGAACAAAGGAAAGAGCTGAGTTCATCACAGCAAGGCAAGGAATCTGCAGAGTCTAAGAAAGTTAAGACAGAAAGAGGGGGAGTTTGGCCCATAAATTTTGTCAGAAAAATGCAGTAGCCTAGAGTGCTTGGAATGGACCTAAAAATACATGGTGTCCTCACACTTTAAGTTATTATTACAGTATTATTTTCCTATGACTAGTATCACCTGCCTTTTCTGAATGTAGAAAAGCAAGAAACAGGTAAAATAGTAGATCTGGATGGCTGCAAATGAACATTATGATATATAACCTGGTGGGATGACTGCCCATAACTGGTCAATAAATTGAAGGGTTGCACATTTTTTGGAGGAACGGGACAAATACAGAAATGTATCTAAAGCCAGCCTTAATTGATGTTATTCACTAAAGAGAGAGATGGCAGGGGACTTGTGGGGTTAATTATTTCACTTTTCAATACATTATGAAACGCCAATGCATGCAAGTTTTCCAGCAAGAAAGACTAAGCTGCCCCTGCATAATGTGTCATTCAGTGCATACGGACATATTATACGGGGCCAGCCAAGTTCTTCCTGCAGCAAACTTTTACTGGGTGGACCTTTTTAATGTAAAGTGAATGAGCCGAAACTCCTGATTGGAGAAAGTTACTTTATCTGAAGTTTAAGAATGTTGGGAAATACTGAAAGATATTTCTTCACCTAAGTATGTGGAGAAGCCAACCCAAAATTGATGCATCACTTGACTCGGTGATCATAACGATCGCAGAATTTCTATCCTATAGCTATGTAAAGGAATGTTTAGAAAGCAGCTACCGCGACATGATCTCCCCCCCCCCCTTTTTTTAGGTAAAAGAACAGAAGAAAAATAATATTCTGTTATGTACATACCTTTGGGTAATAAAGTTAAAGCAAATAAATCTAATCTGTTTATTAAAGACGTAATTCAGTTAAAAACTAAAAGCTGTCTAAATGAAACAGATGTATTCTTTCAGAAATCTAAGGAATATACAAAAATATTTAAAAAAAAAAAAACAAAAAAGTAATCAGGTTAGTTTGAGTGAAGAATGGCAAAAATGGTAGAATGGTATAAATGGGATATTTGTCAGCCCTAACCAAAAAGCCTGTTGTATTTTCATCTGCGTACATGACCATGGCATATATTAAGATTTCATATCACACTGTAATCACTTTATCAGACAAGACCATCTTTAATGTATCAATTAATGTGTGGTTTGTTTTGGACCACTAGAGACAAAATGCTATTATTTCACGCTAACCTTTTCCTACCCTCCTCTTGTTAGCCTCAGTTTTATGTGTATTCTGATATAGCTTGCAATTTATTGCGCGTCTGGGGAGGAGGATAATTAATATTTAATTACTTTAGGTTATTCAAACTTTTGTGGAGCAATATGCTCCCCTCTCATGAGTCTGAATCCCTGCCAGATGTGAGGGTTCTGGATGTCACCCAAACAGAGACTGGATCTCCCCAAAGGGCTTGCACAATCCTGCATGCTCACAGGAAGGCAAAGAAAAATGGCATCGCTATTGCCAGCAATCACTATTGCCAATAGGCTACAAAACAATGCTGAGCAAGGTCACAATACATGCTAAAGAGTCCGTGCTGATTGACAATAAACAGGATCTCATTATATTAATTTCGACTGTAATAGCCCAAAATCAGAGGGCTGACATTTCATCCGCCTTTGGGTTGAAGGTATTTACTATCCACCAGGGTGCTTCTGATTTGCGATACCAGACAGTCTAATGGGAAATCTGCACATGACTAGAAGTGAATTGAAAGCTTCCACTTTCACCATGGGTTCCGTGTATTTCCCAGTTCAGTGGAATATATCTATGTTCCAGAGCCCCCACAGTCCCCAGGAACGAGTATGATGCACAGATACTCGACACAGGTTTCAGTGCTGCACAATAACGTAACCGGGAAGTTACATCACAGACCTCAACAAAGCCACAAATTACTTGCTATGCATGGCCCCAGACCTTGCAAAATCTTTCCACTGACTTCATGAGCCGATGGTCTAGCTCTTAAAATTGAAATTGTTAAAATAATTATCTGGCCAAACAAATTCTTCTTGAGGACCCCTTTATGAGGTCATCGGAGTAACAGCGTAATATTTTTCCAAAATTGTACTTTTTGACAAATTGTATATATTATGACAATACATCACAATAACTATTTTAAACAGTATAGCATTAACCAAAGCATTTTCTGTACATACATTATAAAAATACTTAACAAGGTAAAAGACCTTGCAGCCACAAAATGGAAAAGTAATAAAAAGCTAGCCAAATAGGTGAGTCACTACAAACATTATGGAAATCTGAGAGAGCGAAAATACTAATAAGGGAATTAAAATGTCATCAAGTAACAAAATATAATAATAGGGAATAATAATGATGAAAGGACATATGCATGTTAGCAAAAGGGCAGTTATTTTAAGGCAAAAATACATTTTCTCTCTGAGACATGGGAATTTGTGAATTAAGCGCTGAAAAAAATCATAATGTATTAACCATGTGGCCCAGGTTCCTACTTTTCAGGATAATATCTAGTCCTGGAGTGAAAACGGTGACATCTGAGCAGGGATCTGAAGAACACACTGACAACAGAATATGGATGGGAAGGAAGGAGGGCTGTGTCACAGAAGCGGAAGCCTCCGGGCCCTGGGCTCCTGGAGGGGTCCGAAGGCCAGCCTCCTCCCTACAGACTATTGGCCTTGGAAGGGGTTCTGTTTTTGAGAAGGTGGGTTCCGTTTGGACTATTTCTTTGCCCTGGTACAGAGTACCACATTTTCCCGGTTACCAGAGACTCTAAAGACTGTGGACCTCAGACACAGAGTTGGGGTACCTTCAATTTGGGAGGCGTTTTATGTGTGGTGTTTTACTTGCCATCAGGTCAGGACTTGCAGGACAGAGGCCTCTATGGCCAGTATTTGCATCAGGATCTGATATCCAGCAGGTTTCTGCCAGAAGTCAGGGAGCTGCCCGTGTTTACCATCCACCCACAGACTACAATAGCGACCCCCTACTGGGCTGAGGTGGGCTATGTGCAAAAACTAAGCCGTGTGCAAAGGAGGGCCTGATTGAGAATTATGTGTGTTTGGCAGTTACTATCATATCTAAAATTATGCCCTTGTACTGTTTAAGTACCAGTGTGTTTCCTATTAAACTCAGTCCCTGATTTTACCCTCAAGCATCTTGTCTCGGCTGATGTTTCTTGAGGGGAAGGCAGTAGGGTGGACGATAATAAGCAAGAGGTTCAGCGATCGGAGTAGCGGAGTAAGTTGACTTTAGCGGATATACCCATTCAGGGTACGGTGATCCGTTACAGGCTGGGCATGAGAGCATTTGGCCCCTGGGATGGTTTGAAGTAAAGATGTTGGGCCACTACCCAAACCTTTTCCCGGTGTTTGGGTACAATTCTACATCTAGCCAATACGATATTTAAAATAAGAAGTACTTTTAGTGGCATTTATGTGTGAATAACCCCCCAGGCTTAGATGTAAAATGAACACAATGAGGTCTGATATAGTGTGTTGAAGCATTGAAAAATGTTGGCCACTTGGTGTTCTCCTCGGGTTGGATATTGAGGACCAATGATGGTTAACATTTTTGTGATGCTTCATTTCAACCATATATTTTATATACATTCCTTACATATAGAAGACACACAATATAGTGAACTTGCATGTGAACGATAAATTATTTTCTTGCGGTTACGTGGTGTAGAGTGGTTTGTGTAGAGAGGCGCTGACAGGTTGAACATTTCTTCCTGCTTCACTAACTTCTACAGCTGGAGGGAAAGGGGCTTTCTACATCTTCTTGACACACACCAATGTGCTGACCCAACAATTATTTTTATTATTATTATTATTATTATCTTTTATTTATATAGCGCCAACAGTTTACGCAGCGCTTAATACAATACATAAATTCAAGGGATATGACAAGACAAGAATTGACAGACTAAGACAAACCGATACATTTGGTGGAGAGAGCCCTGCTCGCAAGCTTACAATCTAGAGGGAAAATGGGGTGATAAACAAACATAAGGCATAGAGAAAGGGTGAGAGGAATTGTGGGGGTATCAACAAGTGGCTGAATCTTGGTTACAGAAGAATTATGATGTTTCATCTTAAATTGTCCTTTTGAGCCACAATTTGGAGATTTGTTTCAGCTTCTTGTGTTTATGTAGAAAAAAAAGAGTAGGATTCAGACAAGATCACCTCTTGGGACAGCTCTTTAGAATGTCAGCTTGAATAGTTCTAGAATAATTGGATAGGCTGGGCAATACATTTGCAAAGTAGTGATGTCAATTTTTTTGCACACTGTAGCGAGGAGGTTCCACTGAACAACAGATGACCTGGAAAGTGTTTTGACTTATTATCCCTCAGTGAATCATGGAAATAGTATATATTTTCTTTTCTCCACTTAAAATTAATCAATTTTCTTAATTTGATACAGATGGCAGAAGTCTTTATGGCAAGCCCACACAGTGTGGATATGTCACAGATAGAAACTAAAACCACGTGTGTATGTGTTTTCACATCAACACAAGATCATTGTCAAACATAATTCAACAACTTTTCATACATTGGCTGTACTGATGTACAGTACTCTCCGCTCACTTCGCCTACAACCGTGCCAGTTGCCTGCAATGTCAGTGAGAGTGACATCCAACATCAGCAGGACCACCGACCTGCATCCTGAGATGTGAAGGCTCTGGGTAGCTGATAGAAGATAAGCTCATGTATCTTCCCTTAACAACTCTATCATACTTTATCTCACAGTACTGACAAAGTGATAACCTATATACTCTCTCGCTCATATTCATAGTTACATTATCATGTTATTAATCCGAGATGTAGATTAATTATTGAGATATAAAATCACCATATTTTTTACCAGAGTAGAAAAATTATACTTGAGCAAGGATAGTTTAAATATGAACAGAAATTATATATATATATATATATATATATATATATAGATAGATATATAGATATATATATATACAGTATATTTATATATAGTCATTCATTTACTGCCCATATAAAGCAGTCACGTTACTCCATCTCCTTGTTTGCGACTTTGTGTGGGTTGTTAAAAGGAAATAAATGGAAAAAAGAAAAAAATAATATGCTTCTATATTTGATGCAGAATACAAAGAGTAGGCTGCGAGTCGGGTTATGCTGTAAATAACAGTGCAGTGAAATCATACACAAGAAACCCATGCCTGTGTTATTACTGTGTCTTAAGAGAGACTGTGGTTTGGTATAAAGTCTCAGGGAAAAATAATTTCTTCAAATTCTATGGTGCCTGATGCATTCGTTATTGCTGTAATGTATTAACCCTGTTCTACAGTACATTGGCCTACAATTGTAGGTATTGTGTTTTGGAACTGCGCGGAAATACACTAGATTTTCCTGATTGCATAGACAGGACAATAGAACTTTTCATTTAATCCAACTGAGACCCAAATACTTGAGGCCTGAGTTCACATTAATGAAGTTATCGCAGAAGAATGCTGAAATATAGTCAGCATGTACAACTTAAATAATATCTCCCAACGTGATACGCATGTCATGATTAGAAAGGAGTCTACACAGAGCTGCAGCTGTAGTCTAGATGTCTTATTTTCATTTGTATTGAACTCTACTCACCCACATGTTGAGCTTCGGCCATAACATTGTATCCAAACAACAATGTCAAGCTGCCTTCAGCCATGAGGTCAACAACTATAAAATGGCTTTTATACTCCTGTGGCATCAGACCTAACACATGGTCTTGGGGGCAGATTTTCTGCAGCAAGCGTAATACAGAAAGTCCTGACTTCCAAACTTCCAGGTTCATCATTAGTCTGCTGGCTGACCATGTCTTAAAAAACCAGATAACTTTGCAAGAGAGCTACTTTTTTATTCCCTGACTTCAAACTCGCATTAGAGAGATTTCGGCCCTGGAGCAATCATACAGGAAGGGCCCCTTCTCTGGATTTCGTGACTTTAGCAACCATTTTTTCCCCTGCTTTTTCCCGTCTTGTCTATTCTTTTCTCTTTTCTGTTCTATTATTTACTCTTTTTTGTTTTAGTATTTTGTGCTCCATCTCTTTTTTTCCATTACACTTGCTGACATCTTTACTCACTTTTTTCTATATTCTTCCCCTTTTTCTTGCTTTTCTGCCTTTTACATGATTCATCCTCTTTCTAACATCTATTCTGTCCCAACTCACACATACATATACACGCAAACACACACACACACACACATATATATATAAATATATATATATATATATATATATGTATATATATATACTAGACTTGCGCATTCGTATTCGGGCGAACATGAAAAGGAACATGAAGGGTGGGGTTTACTTGTTCAGCCCGAATACCGAAGAAACGAACATGGCGACGGCAAGATGAAGACAAAGACACACAACACGTTTCGTTTACGAATCTCCCTGGTCCCTTCCCCATGTAGCCTACCTTATCTACGCAGCATCGCAGGGGTTTATGGGAGCGAAAAATCCGTAGGTTCGCCATCAGGAGCTAAAGGTCCGTGCAAGTGACTCTATTGGTCGCCTGCAATAGCCTCTATGCTGGTGCTAGAGTAGGCCCCTGCCAGCTACCAATAGGGTTGCTCGTACAGACCTTTAAAATGAGCAAAAAACTAAGAAGAAAAACGAACACGAAGAATGTACACAAATATTAGCCCGAACCGAACACAGGAACAGGCGAATATTTGTGGAATACGAAGATTTTTTTCCCCACGAAGATGAACATGAAGAGTTGACCGGCACCCAAGTTTAATATTGTAAGGGTTTAGTAGATGGAGCCCTGGATGCAAAGCTGGATATAAAGGTAAGAGTCAGAAGTGAGGTACCAGTAGGGATCGAGCGTAATCGTGGTCAAGACTAGCAGAGGGTCTGTTCAGGCAGCGTAGGTTCACAAACGATATTCAAGCAAAGGGTCAGAATCCATGGAGACAAAATAGACTGGATAGAATGTCACCATAATTAGTATACTGACAGCACAGTACATCTGAGCAATTTGGGTAAGGAGAGACTCAGTTTTATAGGGGCACAACCCTCTGACATCATCATTGGACCTAATTACCCCATCTGGAGTGTCCCGCCTACTGTCCCTTTAAGAGGCCGTCTTGTGTGCGCGCGCGGGCACACAAGGGGCCTGTGAGAGACGGAGGGCTTTCCTCCATCTCTGCCTGGACGGCCCCCCTTGTGCTCCTGGCGACCCGCGGCATGGGGTAGAAGGTCGCGGCACCGCCATCGCCCAGAGGGACAGCGTGGAGAGGAGAACGCGGCACGGGAAAGAGTAAAGCTTGGCGGTGGGAACCTGGCAAATATATACACACAAATACATACACACACAAGGGCGTAACAACCATAGTTGCGACCACTTGTCCATCCCTTTAAGGCCGGGAGAGCAGTGCTAGTGAAGATAGATGATTGCCACATGTTGTGTAACCGGATCGAATCACTGCTTTCTCCACTAATCTATCCTGAAAGAACCTGCCTTGGGGCGACAAATTACCCCTCATATGAAAGTGCCGCCAGGGTCCCATGGACCCACTAGGAACCATGTAAACACCTTGGTGCATCACTTGTCTAATCTTATTTTTTCTTTTTGCCTTTTAGAGGTTGACAGACATATGATTAAGTAGTTGGCACTCTAGAGGTTAATGATATTGTTATTGGGTATTTATTTTTTGCTAAATTGTGCTATCTTCAAAGGAGAACATGCCAATTTTCATCCAACTTGCATACTTTGCCCTGAAGCTTGGGCTGTAAACTTTGTGTAGACTTCTACACAAAAAGGCTTAGAAATGATACCTTTAATACTTTTAAACATTCCTATTTCTCCAGGCAAAGCTCATTTTTATAATTTCTTTCATCATACAACTTTATCTTGACTTTACCTCTCTTTTAATCGATCAACATTATTTTCTCCCAACAACTTGCGGGTACGGGAAAAAGCAGCACAGATTTCATTGCAATATAGATCAGTAAAGAAAAATATTTTTTTTTCATTAAACCCTCAAATTAAATATACTGTAAACGACTTTCCCATTAAAACAATGTATGGAAAATGCATTCTGCAAGGCTGCTCTGAAATAACTGTTGAAAACATGGTTAAACATTTCAAACATTGCTTTTAATTATCCCTGAAGATTGTAACTACTGGAGAGCAATGTGGAGCATGATAGCGTTATATGAAATCAATTAATAGTAATAAATAATAGGATTCTCCTGTTAGTCCAAGTAGAAAGTTTTAATGGACTCTGCATTATTTTAGCATTTGCCTTATTACTCAGTTCATCTATACGGCACAAATGCCAGCTTCACATGGTAGGTGTCCTGGTTTAATAGCTTTCACTGTATTCATCAATAAAATCTCTGCATATAGGTTATGCATAAATCAGGCAACATCAAAATATTACTAACTTTTTTGGGCCGCTACTATCCATATAGACTGGTTAATCCCATTCTAGAAATTTATGTGTGGTTTTTTTATTTAAGACAAAAAACATATTTTAACACTATCATAAAAAACACAGAAATAAAAAAGATAATAAGAAACCGAAACACATAGAAGCTCCAGGGCTTCCGCAGCTGAAGATTAACATTTATAGTCGTACCTAGCCGTGTCATTATGCGTAGTCTACAGTGTTACTGTCAGTGAGAAAAGATCGGCCTACTGAAGGGCAAACAGACTACAGACATCAACATAATGAAGAAATGGCAGGAATACGTTGGATTAATGCCAGGCTGTACAGTACAAAATGACACCAAAGAGTACACGGAAACCACAGAGGCCCAATACTGGCAGAACAAGGCTGTTTGTGAGCTTTCTAGCTGAAGCAAGCATTGGTGCATACAGTATACCTACAAACAAATGTTTTTTGTTTTATAATCTCAATAAGATTATGGAGGAGAGGCCATGACTGGTGCCATCACTCTCCCATTTGGTCACTTTCCATTCTTTAATAATGTAGTGGTAATTACGTAAAGACCGGTGATATGTCTCATGCTTCTTGCTGTTTTCTTAAACCAGTACTATAAAATGAGCCTGGGTCAAACTGGGTCAAAGGTCTATACCCTTCACATACCTTTTCTTCTTCATCCCTGTCCTCTGTTTTTTGCCTAAAATAGAAATATATGGCCTTGTATTTACTTCTGTCAAGGATTGTTATGAGTCAATACCAATGGGCCAATTCCAC
The DNA here is from genome assembly GCF_027358695.1 of Spea bombifrons. NCBI lineage: Eukaryota > Metazoa > Chordata > Amphibia > Anura > Pelobatidae > Spea > Spea bombifrons. The sequence continues at coordinate 92,127,489 of NC_071089.1, read as the reverse complement.
ATCTCCCTTGCTACTATTTCTACAGAGTAGCAAAAAAGCAGTAACCTTACTTAACCCTCTTAGTGCTGCTTTTACGATTACTCTATATTCTCTTTTGGTGAACGTGTAGGTGTAGAAGATATTGAAAAGAGAGGCAAAGCAAATAACATAAAGCCCCAAATCTCCTCCATGTATTTATTTTGTGTTAAATTTGAATAGGGGGCTTCTTACTCCTATACCTGGCCATTAGGCTTTTCACTGTGGCAGAAAGCTATGGGTCCTTTTTGAAAATAACAGCAAAAAAAAAATTCTCTCTCTAGCGCTTTCTACTGTCAGGGGAGGGCTGGCAAGAGGAGCATTGTCTGTTTGCTTGCAATTCCTCATATGGCCACCAGGTCTATTATTTCAAAGACATTAACCAGAGTTTAAATGATGACTGGGTCCTCTCTGTGCTCCTTGCATGGATTTTCTACTCAATTATTTTCTGGAAATGTGTTTTAAGCATTATTGGATTGATCATATAAAGGTTTTGGGATGCTTTATTACCAGTAAAATTGCACCCTCCCGCCACCTCTACAGCTAACGCACAGATGTGTGGCTCTGTATATCTAAAAGTGAACATTTAGAACCAAAATGGGAACAAAAGTAAACATTTGGCTATAAATACTCGGAGGGGTAACTGATTACCCATGCTTAAAACTGTACTGTGATTCAAACCCCAGGACACCCCTGTGACATGTACATATACAGCTCTACATGAGTTAAATCTCTAATGGAAGAAAAGCCGCATTAAAACCATTAATAACCGTTCAATGGCCTTCATACATTTTTAATCAGCAGTGAATCCGAAATACTGAAAGAATATCCCAACATCAAAGTATATTTAAATAGTGGCCACAGGGAAAGCAAAAAACAGATCAATTACTTAAGTACAAAAAAAAGCTATTGAATTTGTTTAAGAAGGGGATGTGATGTATAAGTTGATTACCGTTATACATGTCTGTGATAGAGGACTATAAAAGAATGAAGTTATTGAAGTTATGTCACTGAAAATATATTCTGACGGGTTGCTACTGCAAAGACCTACTGCCCTTCAAAGAACTATCCTCTGTATACAACATAATTAACAAGAGCATTGGTGTTTCTTTCTATTTTGTGTGTTTTGTGTTTGGCAGGATCTCCAACACATCTCTTACCCTACAATACTGATGCATAAAGCAGCTGCCTAGTGATCTGAGATGGTAGGGGCATCATCACCATGTTCTCCCAAGTATTAGCAAGCATGCGCATCATGCGCCCCAGGACCAGTCCTCCTCCAATGTACATATAGGAGCTTCTGTAACCCCAAAGCACCCAACATCTGCTTCATATCAGCCAGTCATTTAATCATGTAAATCTCCCCCCTAGATTTAGTAGTTTTAACCCATCTTTTCAGCTTCACCCATTTTAGTTTACCTCCTGAGCCCTTTTTTTTAACTTTACATTTGTCCACCTCCACGTTATCATTTGCCTTTCTGTTTGTTTTGTGTTTTTTTTTATTTGGATTTCTAACAGTAAAACAATATGCATCCAAAAGTTATTTTACTTACTCCAAATGATATCACAGTCAAAACACTGAATAATAGGGAAAAGATCAGTCACTTTAAGAAGAGAAAGGTACAGCGGTGCTACCGGCAATTGATAAAGTGTCATTAATAGGGCGGATCTTCACAAGCATTTAACATTGAACAAGGAGGAAGGACACTATACTGTAAGAGAACAGCAACTAAAAGGAATTTTCCCCAACTTTAGGGAGAATAGGTTTTTACTAGTACCACTGAAACCCAGTTTGAAACCATAGTGTCGTTTTCCATTTCAACTCATTTTTGGGAAATTGTTAGTCCAGCTTGACACCTTTTATTGGGCTAACATTAAAAAAAGATGTAAGAAATACATCTGAAGTTACCGAAGCTTCAAGGGACCTCTCGTCGATCATACGCATTAAGCTGCATAGAATGACTGGAGTGTCCCTTTAAAATGTTTGATTTTTAATGACACTTTTCCTTTAAGTGCTGGGGATATAGGGTAGGGTATAGGTTTATGACAGCACACAATTTAACATTGCTGCCACCAGGCTGCTGCTATAATATATATATTATTTCAACTTAAAGCTCTCTGAATTTTGCTCTATATATTCCCAAAAAATAAAGCAACCCATTTGGACAAAGCAAAGGTATTTTGCCAACAAGCATACACGTGATCATTTATGTGCCAATAATCAAGGAGAACAAAAACACCTTTAATAATCCCTGGACCATGGAAGAAGCAAATGCTATTTTGTGTAGAAGAGTGTAGGCTGCAATCATTTGCTGGGACAATCACCAAAGTCATTCCAGTGCTGAGATCCAATTGCAATAATTTCAGACCGTGTCTACAAGTGGTGAGTAATGTTAAGAACAATCCTGCATACAAATATACAGGCGTCTCATACCACGTCCTTTGCGGTAGCTCAGTAGCTAATATCCATGGTCACAGACGGCGTTTGGACTGCTATCTCCTCTGGTTATTGGAAAACATATAGTAATGAAGAAAACCCATAATGTTAAGAGATGGGAATAAATAAGAAACAAGGGTGATTTACTGGAAAACTTTCTTACTATATTATACATTTCTTATTATTCTAGAATGCTCTCCTTTTGAGAACAGGTGGATACATACAGTAGATAAGAGAAAAGACAGAGTTGAACCATCTAGTCTCCCTTTTTTGAATCACATATGTATTTATTCTAGAGGTGAGCCTAGTGTCAGCAGCACCCGGTTGCAGTGCAATAGCCCTTGGGTGTGCCTAGTGTGCCTAAATTCCCTTCATTTGGAATAGCTAATGTGGATGAAAAGAAGAGCAGCCAGAGCGTAACATTTCAGTAGCCACCCGGTACCTTGTTACGTCACAAAATCATGACTACCACTAATGCCCCTGCTTGATTCTCTTATCCTCTTAAAATTTTCTGTTCATCACAAGTACACGCATTATCGATGCATTTCTATTTATTGTTTTGCTAAGCTATACAATATATAACGGATTACTGGCATGCTATACTGTTCTGTCTTGGAAAGAGATTGCTCCAATTTGCTGAAAAGTTCTTTCTACATCTGGAGCACTCTAGAATGGAACAGTTTTGCATTTTTTTCGCTGATTTGGGCCGATTTGGTTGTTTTTGTTAACGAACCTTCACATGCTTATTTTTTATAGTTTTTAGATTTAGGTTTCGTGTTGTCTGAGATATGTTCAAAAATCCACTTGAGGTAATACTGAGTAGATGTGTAAACGCCAGGCCGTTGCTTCTGACCACAGCCAGAGCCCCAGCTGGTTATCCCGACCACAGTGTAGAAGTTAGCTTTCCTTCTTTTGCACATCAAAGGTCCTCCACTGTCACCCTGCGTGAATCAAAGAAAAGCAAGCGATCCTTAAGAAGACTCTCGATAATTACTATACATTAATTGGACAATAATTAGATCCAAGAGATCTCTGTTGTTGCTGCTCCTTCCTGTGTTCATATACTATCTTGCCCCCCCTGTCTAAACTGGCATCCATTCCTCACATTTCCTGTAATGATAATTAAGAAGTCTTTACTTCTTTTCTGACCCATGTGACTTGTGAAAACAAGCTAGATTATCTCACAGCTGTTTTATGAGACATGTGCTGTCCAGGGTGTTTAAAAAAGTATCATCACTGAGTAAAAAAAAATGGATTACCTGGCATGTATCAAAAGTTCCCTGTTCATATCCTGCACATAGGTTGTAGTTACCCACGGCTCCATTGTACCAGTTGGGCTTGTTGCAGCCTTCCACTGGAATGAAATTCACTGGAACCCCGTGAAGGATATCTGATGGTTTAATGGCTGAGAAGAAAAAAATACATCAATTGCATGACTGCCATCAGAAATATTGGGGCCCAGTACAAAACTTCAAAAACAGTGCCCTTTCCTCGTCCTACTCCATGCTTCTCCAACAAACTTCAGAATAGGGCCACTAGGCCCTAAAGCTCGCATTGGGGCCACCAGACTCAAAAATCCGAAAAGGGAACATCTGGGCCCCAAAGCCCCCTGTCTGCCCTGGCCATATACATAGGTAATGATGGCAGCTCATATCGAATAATTGGATACAAATTAATCAGAGTAAATGCAGTGTGAAAATATACAAGAATAATAAAAAATGGGTGTATCTAGAAATATAGAATTTGACAATAAAAAACATTCAGTCCATTTTAGTGTACTAACGGGGAAATAAACATACAGTTCTAGAAAAGCAGAAAGTCTATACAGATGTACAAAACCTCTGGATAAAGCCATGCTTACATGTTTCATCAGGAGCTCCCCAGCCTGCGACGTAGCAGTCGGCCATTTTGCTGAGAACGGCTTGTTCGGCAGGAAGGCACGCTGGCTGAGTGTATTCGTCAAATACGATTGGCTGATTCAGCCTGAGCAAGGCGATGTCATTCTGTTCCAGTTCAGGGTAATATTTCTCATGTTCAAACTTTTCTTGTATAGTTTGTATCTGAGTGTTTATTTCTTTGTTTGAGAGTTGGTTGGCGCCAAACACCAGCCTCCACCAATAATATTCACTGATTAAACCAAAGAAAGAATTATTTGTGATCTTTCTTTCTTGGGCATTAACATATATTAAAGAAATTCTTCAAATGAGTACAAGTCATGTCTCCCCCTTTTACATATATATATATATATATATATATATATATAATGTCAAAAAATCAGAGTATTGCAGAGTATGCGGTGATACCTTTTTTATTGGACTATAACATAATATTTAAAAGACAAGCTTTCGAGAGTTATCCTCCCTTCATCAGGTCCGAAAGCTTGTCTTTTAAATATTATGTTAGTCCAATACAAAAGGTTATCACCGCATACTCTGCAATACTCTGATTTTTTGACATTGTGTCTACTGGACTAATACGGCTTCACCCTTTTAAATTATATATATATATATATATATATATATATATATATATTTGTATATTTATTTATAATAATCATGTTACATATTAATTGAGATCACTGATGGTTATGAATTGATTGAAACAATTTACTTTTATATGTATTATGATATGTGTATTATATCTGTGGATTTATTGGAATAATTTATGATTTTTTATACATCCACCTTAATTTATATATTTAATTCATATGTATTTATGTATTCATTCTTATCTTGTATATTTATTGGCATTTACTCGAGTTTCATGATCTGCATTTTGTATTATTTCAGTTGATATACCACACATACGAATATGTTTATGTTCACCTTTATGGTATATGTATATTCAGTGTCGATGGAATTTACAATCAGTTGGTTTTTCATTTATCTTTTGTGATTAATAATTAAGGCTAGTATTTTCAATATCAGTTCCTATACGGCAATCACTTGTCTATGATGAAGCCCATATTGGTGAAACGCGTCAGACACAGATTCTCTGTCTTATGTCTGCGTAGAAGAACAATAAAGCTTTGTGGTTTTAAAGGATGTATTGGCGTCTTTGCATCTTTGCGTAATTGTCATTCGGAGTGCATAATCTGCTCACGTTGTTTCTTTCATTAACATATATAATATGCCATGTTTTGGGGGATTTTTTTTGTCAGGTTTCAAAAAGATAAGCCCCCATTAGTTTAATGGAGGGAATAAGAATAGTTAAATCCCTATATTCAATATCCTGAGCGGACAAATTAAGGAATACACTAGACAGCTAATTCCACCTGGCATCACACCATTGTTTTTGAGTGGACCCTGTGCTCTATTTTTGTGCTCTGATTATTATATGAAATGTTTCTATTAACCCCTTAACCCCTTCGCGACCTTTGCCGGTTCAGGACCGTCATGACAAGAAGGTCACTAAATGACCTTTGACGGTCCTGAACCGTCAAAAAGTTAAATAAGCTTAGAAAGTGATCAACGATCACTTTCTTCGCTTAAACGGCCTTGCTGCAATGCCTCGATGTCGAGGCATTCAGCAAGGCCGAGATCGGCATCGGGGGCCATGTCTGGCCCCTCCCCGGGGCGTCAACAGCCGCCATACATTGTATGGCGGCGGACGCCCGTTTTAAAAGCGTTTAGGAGGCGATCAACGATCGCCTCCTAAACTTAAATGGTGTCGCTGGAATGCCTCGATCAGGAGGCATCCAGCGACACCAAACACTTACCTTTAGGTGGGCTGTGACCGCTCCGGAGAGCGGTCACAGCCGCAGCTGCCGGTGATCTTCGCCATCAAGTAAGATGGCCGCCGCTCTGTAAAAAAAAACAAACAAGAAAAAGTTTGCTAGATGGTCTCCAGACCCTCTAGAGAACTGGCTCCACTTGCTGGTTGTATACAGGTACTGCATTCAACCATGCAAGTCAATGGAGCCCAGCTTTCTAATCACTATGTGATTAGTAAAATATTCAAAAAAAAAATGGAAAAAAAAAAAATGTGCTAACATTTAAAAATAATTATGCAGTGATGTCACTAGATGAACCATCCAGTACCAGCAAAATGTGTAAAAAAAATATAAAAAAAAGTATTAAAAAAATAAAAAAATAAAAAAATAAAGTTTATTATTTTGAGCAAGTGCTAAAATTTCTCAAAAATCTCAAAGAGTTAAAATAAAAGCACTTCAAATACCCAAGGGGTGTCTAATATATAAAAAAAATGGCTGATGGGGTAAATTGGAGTGGCCTAGCTCACAGATAGGGCATAGGTACAGACTGACCAAAATGGAGAAAAAAAGCGCACTTCCCAAATGTGGCATTTTAAATCTGAAACAACCCGACAAACCCATGCATGTCGGGTATCACTGCACTCAGGAGATGTTCCTGAACACATATTGGGGGGTTGTTTGACAGTGACATATACCAGAACCTGTATATCTATAACTAAAGTACAATTTGTGTGAAAAAAATTACTATTACAAAGTTTGACAAAGTGTAGTTCTATAATTGGTGCATGGAAAGGGTTAAAATAACAGCATTCGGAATACCCTGGGGTGTCTAGTTTTCCAAAATGTATGGTTTGAATGGGTTAAATTGAGTTAACCGGCTTCAAAGATATTCCAAAGAGGAGATGGAGGCAGAATGACCAAATGACCACCTGAATTACGCATGCCCCAAAAGTAGCCTTTTACCAGCCAAACAATCTGACAAACCCATGCATGTGGGGTATCGCTGTACTCAGGAGATGTTCCTGAACACACATTGGGGTGTTGTTTGATAGTGACATATACCAGAACCTGTATATTTATAACTAAAGTACAATTTGTGTGGAAAAAAAAATAAAAAAAATTACTATTACAAAGTTTGACAAAGTGTAGTTGTATAATTGGTGCATGGAAAGGGTTAAAATAACAGCATGTGGAATACCCTGGGGTGTCTAGTTTTCAAAAATATATGGTTTGAATGGATTAAATTGAGTTAACCGGCTTCAAAGATGTTCCAAAGAGGAGATGGAGGCAGACTGACCAGATTTGTTAAAAAAGATTTGGAAATCATAAAACGCTGCTTGTACTTATTGCCCTATAACGTACAAAAAACAGCAAGAAAACATAAAAACATTGGGTATCTCTAAACTCAGGACAAGTAGTAGAATCTATTTAGCTAGTTTTTTTACTTGCTTTTTTAGGTGAGTAAAAGATTTTGCAAATAAAAGTCATAAAATGTCTTTTTTTTCAATTTTTCACCATGTTTTTTTTATTTTTTTTTATAGTAAATAAGATGATACGATCAAAATAATGGTATCTGAAGAAAGCCCATCTTGTCCTGAAAAAAACAATATATAACTTATGTGGGTACACTAAATGGGTGAGGAGAAAATTACACCTGAACACAAGCACCACAAAAGTGTCAAAACAGCCTCGGTCCCACAGGGTAGAAAACGAAAAATGAGCCCGGTCCTTAAGGACCGTTTAACGCTTTTAAAACGGGCGTCCGCTGTTGACGCCCCGGGGAGGGGCCAGACATGGCCCCCGATGCCGATCTCGGCCTTGCTGAATGCCTCGACATCGAGGCATTGCAGCAAGGCCGTTTAAGCGAAGAAAGTGATCCTTGATCACTTTCTAAGCTTATTTAATTTTTTGACGGTTCAGGACCGTCAAAGGTCATTTAGTGACCTTCTTGTTATGACGGTCCTGAACCGGCAAAGGTCGCGAAGGGGTTAAAAGATCCTAATTATTTGTAATACAAAATGCGCAGGTTCTCCGTCTCCTAAACTGTTCCAACTTTGCATTGTTTCTCCCATAAAACAATTAAGTGACTTACCGTATTTGCTCGATTATAAGACGACCCTGATTATAAGACGACCCCCCAAAATCTAAATATTAATTTAGGAAAAAAACAAAAAGCCTGAATATAAGACTACCCTATAGGAAAAAAAGTTTTACTAGTAAATATTAATTCATGTAAACAATATTTTCATATTTAATAAAAGCTATGATTGAGAAAAAAAATTTTATTTCCTTTTATTTGCCAACCTGCCCCCCCAGTTATGCACATCTGCCCCCAGGGTTGCCACTCTGCCCCCAGAAATGCCTTATACCCCCTATTTGCCACTCTGCCCCATGATATGCCTTTTAATCCCCTATATGCCAGAGTGGCATATAGGGGGTTAAAATGCATATCATGGGGCAGAGTGGCATATAGGGGGTTAAAAGGCATTTCTGGAGATATATATATAACTGCTAACAGCAATCACACCCCTATCAAGCCAAGGCAGCCAGTACATGCTGGAACCTAGGATGATAGGAGTGTGAGTACAGCCTCCCTATGCCATGCTACCACCACCACCCTTACACATCCATACTAACACACACTCATTCACAAACATTTAAATACTCATTCATTCCATTAATCACATATACACACACACGCTCAAACCCCCCAGCCCCCCACCCCCTTACCTGAACTGCTGATCTCTCACTCAAGACTTCTGCAGGGGCCCGCTGTGCGTGCAACTTCTCTGGCCCCGCCCCCAGAGGAAGGAGGGGGGAGGCAGAGTTTTGTGACACGCAGCTAGCTTCTTGTTCTCCTGCTGCTCGCGACCAAAGCCCGGTAAGTAGCATGGCCCCACCGGACATTTTGAGGTCTGATTAGTAGACGACCTCGATTATAAGACGAGGGGTATTTTTCAGAGCATTTGCTCTGAAAAAAACCTCGTCTTATAATCGAGCAAATACGGTACTTGCCGCGATCCTTGAAACAATGGGCAGCTGTCAGAACCCACAAATTATTCAGGACGACACCGCCGCATAAGTGAAAATACCCGTCTTCACTATGCTCCTGAATACTAACCATCCAGGGCCAGTTACCCGGCTCCGAATTCTTTCCCCCCACCACGCGGGAGCCACGGAAATCCACCACTAGTGGTCTGTTTCCACAGACTGAAATAAAAATAAAATGTTTGAAGGTAAAATAACATATGCTGCGAACAAATACAATAGAGGCGGAGAGAATTTTAATACAAAGTTGTTTTAATCTTCCCATTTTTTCTTAATAAAAGTTACATTGTGACAGATGTCTGGTCCCATCCTCAAAATCCCAAACACAAGCAGAATATTTCACCGTATAATAAAGATCAAAACAGAAATGAGTTATCGCATGCTAGACATGTAATATATTATATATTATATATTATTCTGCATAGTCTTGGTTTACAAATATCAATTACCCATAAGAAAACATGTTATTTTTCTCATTTTTAACTTTGATGTCATGTTAAAATAACAGGCACTTTCCCTCTGTAATAAGAGATATATTCACCTGCATGATCAGAGCTCTCGGAAGCACTGAAAAGAACTCTTACAAAAAGAAAGATCAGGTATAGCTGCTTCATGCTTAGACCATCACATTGAAAAGCTATGTGCTTATTAAACAGAATATAGAGAACATATACCTGAGCGTATTATGACATCATTAATGCAGAATCAGCTAGGAGGTCAGAGAACGATGTAAGCGTAAAACACGGGCAAATACTTTGTAGGAAAAATAAAGGAATAAAAAAAAATCACATAAATGTAGAAAAAGTAATATTAATAGCACACAAACAAATTCACAGCTTTTTGAGCAAGTCTATTGGATCGTATATTTACTGGCAACACACACTTTAACAGCACTGAATTGCTATAGGGGCACTCAGGATTTCTTGAATATGTTTACTGTGTTTGTCTATATTACTATTTCTGGGAGTCTGCTTCATGTATCCACTACCCTTTCTGTAAGTAAGTGGAGCATATCATTTACATGAATGTGAACGCGTGACCTGTTCTGTGGTAGGGGTGCCTGGGACTAATCCTGCTGATTTCATCTTTTTTATTCTGCAAATGCCCATCATATATATATATATATATATATATATATATATATATATATATACACACACATACAGTATAATGTAGTACATGTCCCACTAAGCTCTGCTAGCCAAGGCTTGAAACCATGACATTTGAGTCAAGACCCCACTGTTTTCATGAGGCAGCAGTGATGCCCTTTGGTGTCCGTTGTTTAAATGCCCCCCACCCCTCCTAACTAATGGATCTATCCCTGCTCTGCACTAACTGCTGGATCTCTCCTGCTCTGCACTAACTGCTGGATCTCTCCCCACTCTGCACTAACTGCTGGATCTCTCCCCGCTCTCCACTAACTGCTGGATCTCTCCCGTCTCTGACCTAACTGCTGGATCTCTCCTGCTCTGCACTAACTGCTGGATCTCTCCCCTCTCTGACCTAACTGCTGGATCTCTCCCCACTCTGCACTAACTGCTGGATCTCTCCCCACTCTGCACTAACTGCTGGATCTCTCCCCACTCTGCACTAACTGCTGGATCCCTCCCCGCTCTCCACTAACTGATGGATCTCTCCTGCTCTGCACTGACTGCTGGATCCCTCCTGCTCTGCACTGACTGCTGGATCTCTCCTGCTCTGCACTGACTGCTGGATCTCTCCTGCTCTGCACTGACTGCTGGATCTCTCCTGCTCTGCACTGACTGCTGGATCTCTCCTGCTCTGCACTGACTGCTGAATCTCTCCTGCTCAGGGTGAGCTGCTCTCCACACCTCCACTCATAACACGATCAAGTTGTCTGAGTCCAAGGTCACTGGAACAAAGAACCCTAATGTGAGATGAGCCTCATCCTCCGCTCCTCGCCCCAGAAGGTAGCAGCAGCAGCACACGACTGGGGGCAGCTATCCCGTGACAAGCTCCCCTCCCGGAGGGCTCATTAAGAGGATGTGATCTGGCTGGTGGCACCTCCGAGGTGTGCGGGCTGCTGCTGCTGCAGTGGGGAGGATGGTGCGCTGTTTTCGGGAAGGGTCCCTGGTGATCACAGGGGTGCTGCTGTGGTGGGATCTCCTGCCCGGGTCCCAGGCCGGCTGGAGCTGCGGGGATCTGCTGTGCGGAGAGAAGGAGGGCTGCTGTGTGTTCGGAAACGTGAGTCACACCGAGATCAGATGCTGCCAGCTGCCCTTCCACACTTTCCTGGACAATGTGGGCTGGTTTGTCCGGAAGCTGTCCGGGCTGCTCATCCTGCTGGTGCTGTTCGCCATCGGCTACTTCCTGCAGCGTATGATCTGCCCCAGTCCCCGTAGGTATACTCGGCGGCAGCAGCAGCGGGGACGCGACGGCCCGGGACTCCTCAACGATACCAGCTCGCAGGACTCGCTCATAGACAGCGTGCGGCGGCTTCCCGAGCACGAGCTCCGCGTCATCTCATCGCCGGTCTTCCTGCAGCTGCCGAGCTACGAGGAGGTGAAGTACCTCCCCACCTATGAAGAGTCCATGAGACCCGGGCAGGTCATCTTGCCGGTATCGCAGGTCCCCGTGTACACCGCAGAAGACGACGGGGGGCGAGGATCCCAAACCCCCCACTGACACGAAAGGGACCGGGACCTCTGTGATGAACAGCATGCGGAGGTGATCGCCAGCACTAGCATTCTCATCAACCTCAGCCAGTAGGAGCAGGGCATGATAGGAGTTGCAGTCCTGAGCAGTTGGCATGCCAGAGGTTACCTATGGCTGATTTACACCAATTCTTCCTTTGGTACCCCTTCACCCCCTCCCGCCCCATATACTCTGTTTACCCTCCTCTGCCCCAGGGCTTTCTCTGCCATCCTGCAGACCCCCTCCCCATCTCTTCCCTCCATTGTCCTGCATTTCACCCAGTTCCATATTACTCCATATTGTCCTGCGATGCCCTCTGCTCTGCTCTGCAGCTGGTCTTTATGGCAGATTCATGAGTACATCTCAAAGGGTTAATGTGCTGTAAATGAAGTCATCTTTTGGTTGGTTTTGTGTGCCAGGCGTTGCATGTTCCAGCGCATTCAAAAGGTACCTTGCGTTTAAAGGGGACCTATTTAACCCGAATAAATTGAATGTCTCATTTGTAATATAGCCGAGACCCGACTTGCTTCTATTTTCCCGCGTTGTTCTTTCCCGTTACATGTCTCTGCTGCAGGGCTCTGGCCAGTGGGCTCTCTACTCTTTGCATCATTCTGCTGCAGAATCCCCATTCCCCACTTTCTTCTGCATTCTCTGCGTGCTCCACCGGTGTTCTATGATGAGCTTATTTTATGGCGCTCGGCCTGCTTCACCTGCCCCGTTACACCTTGCTGTAAAAACCCTTACAGTTCAGGGCACTGATGGCTCTCGCAATGCTGCAGAACAGGCAATTTCATCATTCAATGCCTTGCTTATAGCTTGTTCCTTTCCTACAACCCCTTCTCCTTCCCCCTACCATTAAATACAACTTAAATACTGTCCTCTCCAAATGCTCTTCCATGAATGGACTGCCAGCCTTGGGCAAGAGTCGTTTGCTTGGTTTATTGGAAAAAAATCCTTGGGCAGCAAAATATAGAGAAGCCCTTTGAGTTTTGCCCCCATCGGGTTAAAGACCCAGCTTCGCAATACCAATTGCTGACAGCACCCGTGTCAGTGGGAAAACTATACTGGACTTTGATGGGATAATCAATAAACTCTTCCTAGAAACCTGGATGCTGACTCTGGATAAAGAGACAGTGAAGACCATACTATCCGTCATACTACACCTCGAGTGTTATATACAACCTATATCGCAAGTGCCTGATCAAGATATGCTATTCCGTCTCATATATAAGCACTAACCTTATTGCCCTTCATCAGGCTGGACAGGAGCTGTGGGCACTGTTGACTAAGTGCGGGATGCAGCGTAAGGTACTTCGGATCCGTTTACTAGCATCACACCCTAAGTGAAAGTATGATGGTAAACGCCTCTGTGCCTTAAATCCAAGTTTTCTTTCTTCAGACACAACACAGAAGCCATAGACTTTGCAGCATGCGCGACTAACAGCTGTGACAGATAGGATATAGACCATATTCACACTTTCTAATGCCTAATATTTTCGCACTTTCAGAATTGTTTATTTTTTATTTGCATCGTTAGAACAAGATTCGTGATTGTCAGATGTGTTTCTTTGGATAGTCACACAGAGAAGCCAAATGTTGGGCAAATATATGTCTTGGTATGCAGCGTTCAGATGGGATGACCGCAGGACCTGTATATGTCACATTACTGACCACACGTGGAACATGCTCCCCTGTCACATACATGCCGCAGACTTCAGGACAGAACTTTAGATTTGCCGGACAGCTACATGTGACATGTATAGGTTAGTTGGCAAAGATATCAGATTTGGTCACCCTGGCAGACTCTTATGCTTTGATGACCAGACATCCTCTGTCTCCATGTGATATGAATTCTGAAGGGTTGCCCGATGGCTGATGTTGTTATAGATTCTGTTTATATAGAAATTATCAGCAGAAGACGACAGATAAGGTTATCAGATCAGCCAATTAAAGAAACATCTATGAAGTTTACATGTTACAGTGAAACAAAAGGATTTGCCTTTCCTGACTTCTTCTATTTTTGCTTATTTGTCACATTTAAATGTTTCCGATCATCCAACTCATTTTAATATAATACAAGGATAACCTGAGTAGACACAAAATGCAGCTTTTAAATGATCATTTTATTGATTGAAGGTAAAGAGTTAATCAATACCTCTATCACCCATGTGAAAAATAATTGCCCCCTATACCTAATAACTGATTGCCTCCAAGGACAACACAATCAAACGGCAATGGGTCTTTTTTATCGCTTGTTTTAAGTCACCAACTGGTAGGGAGCAGAATTCATGGTTCCATCATTTATGGCCAATTGACCAGGCCCTGAAGCAGTAAGGCAGCCCCAGAAGATCACACTACCACCACCATCGTGTTTGACTGTTGGTAGGATGTTCTTATTGTAAGATGCTGTGTTAGCTTTATGTCAGATGTAACGGGACCCATGTCTACCAAAAAGTCTACAGCAATGGTTTTCACCTTCCAACTCTTCCAACTCTCCCATGGATGCCGTTTCTGCCCGCTTTCTTTCTTATTGTTGTAAATAGAGACCTTAACTGAGGCAAGTGAGGGCTGTACTTCTTTACATGTTAGTCTGGGTACTATTGTCACCTCCTGGATGAGTTGTCCATGTGCTCTTGGAGGAAGTTTGGTAGGCCGACCACTCCTCAGAAGGTTCACCATTGTTCCAAGTACATGGAACATTTAAAAACTGCGTTCTGTGTTTGCTCAGGTTATCTTTGTCTAATATTAAAATTAGTTGCATCTTAAACATTGAAGGGTGACAAATATGCAAAAATAGAAGACATCGGGAACGGGGGCAGGTAATTTTTCCCAGCACTGTACATTCCAGCCCTTGACAGGTGCTTCCCATTGGTATGTACAGAATGGGGTGTCTGGCCTTACAAAAGCTACTTAAGAGGCGTAGGGAAAAAACAAGTAGCATGTTATGGATTCCTATAAGCGTTTTAGTCATGTTTATTTATGTTTTCAGCATTTTTCTCACAGATATGGAGTGTGCCAGCGACTTGAGACATACTCAATGGTAATCAGAGAGCTGCCGGTAGATTGAGAGTCATCTGTTAGAGACCCAAAACTGGGGTTACCAGCGTTTCCCATTATGGAAAATGCATTCTGTAGGGTGGCACAGAAGCCGTTGGATAATTGTTTAAATATCTATACTAGGCAAGGTTTTTAAATGCTGCTTCAAAGATGACTTATTCCAGAACCCCCAAAATGTAGTTTCTTTTGTAATTTGTTCATACCGAAACAAGGAGCTATTTTGTGAGCACAATGGTTTTTAGATTGACCGTAAACAGATTGCAAGCATTTGGAACAAAAAACACAAAATGCTCTATTCACTAAAGGGTGAGACGTCTTCAAAGTCTACTTACCTGTTGAACTATACATTATACTGGGCCAGCTTAGCCTTTCACATTGGCAAAGGCTGCCACTGTTGGACCTTCATAATGTATAGGGCTGTGAAGGGGTTGACACACTACTCACCTGCAAACTTTCTTTTTAGTGAATAAACCCCAACATGCTAAATGTGGAAAAAAGCTGCTACAGCGATTGCTCTATGTATTAAGAATTTTTTACAGTGTTGCTTTTAATAAATATGGTTAATATTCTTTTTCATTTATGTATAGAGAGTAATATAAATGATATTCATATCAAAAACTGTTATTATGCCTCCTCCAGCCCAAACTAATGGAACGTGATTAGATACCCTCAGTATTAAACTTGTCACTTCGCCCTAAATGCTTTCACTTCTTGGGATATGTTCTTTTTAAGTTATTTATACCTAAATAGCAGTTATGTGATTAGGAGTGTTTCTTAAAGACGTCTGGATTTCTGTGGGGATTTTTTAAAAGCCATTCTTTATTCAGGTGCCCTGTTGCATTTTTGATCCCCAGATAGTGGCGCCATCTTGTTAACCATCTCCGTATTGTCAGGGCGGCCTTATCTAATAAGCACAACATCCAGGTTACAACAGTAGTTGTTGAGCAGAATGGTTATATTGTTTAGTAGGTGGAACAGTACCTTAAATTCCACCCAAAGAGAATGAAATGTATTGGAAAGACTTTCGTACTGTTTCCATGTAATTGATGAATGACATGGGCTCCTGTGGACCCTTAATGAAAATTCCCCCCCTGCTTTATGGAATAATATAAATATTGAGAAGGTGTTGACCTGTCTTAGCTACTGTGTTTATACTCACAGAGGAGCATTAACTTGTTAATTACAGTGGTCCCAATAACGCCCTAGGTGTGATGAAGTAACTGATTCCTTTGGTGGCGCCCAACCAACCACCAGGTTGCTAATAGTGTTCAAGACAAGATGGCCGATGCATAGACAGCTTCCTGCAGGATTGAGTTACGCAGGACAGATTAATCTTTAGTTAATGAATATTAACTATCCCGTAGACGACAGGAGAACATTTTAAGATAAAAAGTTAATCAGATTTCTCTCTCCGGTAATAGGATGTAATTCTGTTTTGCTGGGTATTGTAGTCTGCGGTAGCTGGAGGAACATTTTGATGGCAGTGGTTCTATCAAGTATAAGGAAACTCCAAATGGCTTTTCTAAGTCACGGCAAACATTCGCACAAACCTTGATAAATGTTTACGGAAACACGGAGACCTAACCACTAATCAGAGCTACAAACCCTCTGAACGTTGTGATACGCGGCTGGCTAGAGCGATTTGTATGATTTGATTTAGGTGCTTACTGCATAAAATGCGATCTGTGGATTGACCTAAGGGTGACATGATGTATTTAACCCTTGGAGTAGAGGCAGATTGTGACGTTTGTAGCACACCGTTACCACATGTACATGTCAGTGATGCTACCATTAGAAGGCCAGCTATTCGTTGAGGTCTATTCGCTAATAGGAGAGTTGGTACGAGAGCTATGGTTTTAACTCCTTCCCTTCAATATTCATAATGACGGGCCAACACCAGCAGCTTTCTCCAGCTAGAATGGCTGAGCTGGCCCTGCACAATGCATATTTTAATGCATTGGAGAACTTTCATTGATTTAATTATATATTGTACAGGGCCATCCAAGCAGTCCTCTTCTACCGTTTCACTTCCTCCTCAACCACCAACTAGATTGCAAGCTCACGAGAGCTCCTTTTGTAACAGTTTGTTACTGTGTGTGACCTTGAATTATTCTACTGATTGTAACAGCGCTACGGAATCTGCCGGCGCTATATAAACTAATGTAATGTAATAGCGAGCCAAATGCTTCCTACAGCAGAAGCTCACTGGGCATGGGCCCTGATAATGTATGAGAGCAGAAACACCTCTTTCCTGCTGACTCTCCCTTTAGTGAATAGATCCCATTGAACCATCTGTTTATTGTCATTTCTTGGTTTTGAATCTGTCTACAACAGCATTCACTGCATAGCACCAGCGAAGCTGGACACTCGCATTTCCCTTCTCTTGCTACCATGCGTACAAGCGGACTTCTTTGCAACATTAGAATTAGGGCCATTTTCAATATAAGACTTATATACGGTAAAAAATGGAATGCAATGTTATTTGACTTTTTTATATGTTGGCCACTTTTTTATGGCTTCTGTTTTTGTGCATGGAGTAGCGATGAATAATGATGGTCCACGGCATAAGAAGTGAATACATTTCAGCACAAGCTGCAAAATCAATAAAGCTTGTGAATCAGAGATAACAATCAATCCGTTATCACCTGATATTATTATTTTAAAATAAGAAACAAAATATAATGTCTTTGTTCTTGTATCATACAATATCCTATACGGCTGCACTTTTAATGGTTTTACAGTATATTACAGCCCGACTTAATTAGTAACATTTCAAGGTTAACATTTCAAACATGAATTCACAATATTGTGGGCAAGATTCGTGGCTCTCGGTAAGAGTTGATGCTGATAAGCGTGGCATCTTGGTCCTTAAATCATATCTACCATTTATCTGATACTCTTTGGTGCTTTAGAAATTTGATTAATGAAAGAATATAAAATGAATTATGCGCTTCATCACTTTTATACGAGTAAAGGTTTTCTGGCAAATGTTAACCCTGGATGAGCTAAGGATGGATGAGCATGGTGGGAGTGGAACTCTGCCACAATCAGATTGCCAGAGGATGCTTATGCATTGTACTTTGTACAGGGAAAGAGAATGAAGTGTAACAATGCATGTATTTTTCTACAGCAATAAATTCAAATGAAACCTAACTAAAAAAGCTTGTTGACACTTATGGTTTTTTTTTCATAATGGAAGGTTTGTACGGGAACAATGAAGACAATGTGGTTAATTAAAAGTTAGCAATCATGTATGTCATATGAGACCAGCTGGGATCTCAGGCGCTCCAGATACAGTACCGTGTGGAGAATGGTTGGAATCAGGAGCCCTGGATACAGCACTGTATGGAGTATGGAGGAGAGTCAGGAGCTCTTGGTACAAGACTGGATGGAATATAGATGGAGGTAGGCTGGGAATCAGATGCTCTGCATACAGGACTATTTCTAGACATGGGGGAAATCGGGAATTCTGGATACATGTCTATGTGGAGACAGGAGATAGGAATCAGGAGTTCTGTATGGGGCATGCTGGGATTCAGGCGCTCTGCATACAGGTCTGCACGGAGACTTGGTTGGACGCAGCTTGACAAATCCCAGCACCTAACTCTTGTACTATCTTCTATTAATTATTATGAATGTAACCCTCCTTGACTCCTAATATTTTATATCTGGCTCCTGTTGTTTGTACAGATTTGGAGCTCTGGCTGCTAGACAGTATGGTGGCTGGTTAGGAATCAGGAGCTCTGGATTCAGGACTGTATGGGGGCCAAGGGAGGTTTGCAATGAAGGCAATTACCTTATATACTGCTAATTTAAGTCATTTTGTGTTAACTTGCCAATCAACATCTGGCCCTCAGGTCTAGAGTGACATGACGTTTACCTGTTTCACAATGACTGGATCCTTTCTGAGTTTTCTATTCAGCAAATGTGACAGGACTGGATCTTTCTTATGCCAAATGGACTTTATTATTTTTAGGGGGTTGGCATGAGGAGCTGATGGATACAGCAGAATGGGAGCTCTGCCTGAGAGTCAGACAAACACAAGATAGAACTATGCCACGCGTTGGTCCCAAATACCCTCACCAGAGCAGGTTTTCGGTGTCTCTGTTGACGCGGCACTGTTGATGGTTTTGGAGGACCACTGCCGAAAAATTGCACATTAAGATGGTAATTGTTCAGTTTAAGAGAAATAAGTCGTTTCGAGCCAAAGAGTGCATTACAGAAAAATGCTTGTTTGAACTTTAAAACTATTTATAGCTTATTATATTTCCATTTTGTCAGCTTAATGTAAATAAAATGCATAGCGATTAAAAAAAGATTGATTTTTAGTGGAATGCTTCCCTTTATGAGTAATAAGGTTTATTTTCCAAATTCATCTGTAGACACAGCTAAGGCGTAGTTGCATAGAAGTGCAATACATATCACATATCCTGTTCTTATCTATTTAGACGGAACTGGAAAAGCAATCAGATTTTTTATGGAAGGGGCAGAATTATTTCCTGCCATGTATGTATAATTAGGTTCTTTGAAAAAAATATAATGAACACACTTTTTCAATTCCGATGGAAATTAGACTGAAGGCAGCCAGTAACAGTCACTTAAATACCATACGGTTCTCTAGGTCGATGTAACCACATTCAGTGAGACCGTTTTTTTTGTTACCAAATGTTCCCGTAAGAAACCGAATGATTTGAACCAGACCTCAGTACTTTTCATGGTCAGAGCTGTGCTTCTAACTGGGTTTATGTGAGTCACAACTAAAAAGCCACAATCATATGGCCTTCACATGACCCACTCACCATAATTTCACATGCGCTTGGCTAAACACCGGGTTGAGGAGGAGGTGAACCATTTCTTCTGACCTCGTAAACTATGCATTATAAATACCATGCTAAAGAATAAAAGTCAAAGAATACATTTGTATTAGTATCACTAATATGGATGGATACTACATTCATTCTTACACCAGGAACCCAGAGTTCATAGATTTAATCTCTAGACCAAAGGATGAACAGTCGAGGTTGTCCTACTGAGCAATGTGACAGGGCTGTAGAAGAATGGATCATTTCTTTAAAGTTGTTTGCCCTAAATCATAAATTAATTTCATACCTGCATATATAGAAAGGTGATGCTTACAATAAAAAAGGGAATTTTTTTAGACCCAATGTTGTGTCTGGTAAGAATAAAGGTGCACATCACCTAATATGTACATACCATTGACGCCCCGAGCATTGAAGAACTTGGTTGTTGGGTGCCCAGCATGCAAATCTAGGTGTATAAATGCCTTTAAATAATCAAGGGGAAACACCCACTTTGCAGCTGCACCTGCAACTTTAGAGGTATTCACCTCCATGGAGGTTGACAAACGAGTTGAACATTTCACCTGCCCAATTTATCTATGCTTTATGAAGGATCAACTACATTGAGCTGCTTCTATGGAAATTGCTGAACGGGCTCTGCACATTGCACCCCCTACAATGGTTCAAAGGGACTGGCCTTTTACAATATAGTGCGAGGTCATGAAGCTGATACATTTAGCTATGATGCAAATTCACTATTGTCTTTCTTGTTGATCCACTTCTAAATATTGTGTTTAATGCACAACAAAAGTTTAAGGCACAGACATCTTTAAAGCAGTTTAGTGAACAAAAGATTTTATTTTCAACACTACAAAAATACTGCTAGTGTATATGCACAACATCATAAATATATTTTAAATAGTATTCATTGAAAGTTACAAAACTATTAATTTAAGAAGGTGTAACATACTGTACAGTCTACATACAGGGAGATGTTGGTTCTTGTGTTTGCTCAAAAACCGCAGGATCACACAAAACGCGCAAATGTTTTGGCTGATTTAAAAAAAAAAAAAAAAATGATGTATTATCTATGATATCACGGGCCAGCTATTTATGTAATAAAACCCGTGTGTGATGATATTAGCTCAGAATGTAAAATTATTACCTGAAGCAACAGCGAGCAAGAATATTGCAATATTGATCCCAGAGGCACCATCTTTGGAAGTCTGTGATAACTTTTAGCAGGTTGTCATTTTATAGGCTTTGATATAATGTTACACGAGTTTTAAAGACCTCTGAGTTAAGTCTGAAGAAGGAACCTCTGAGCTCTCAAGAACTACTGCAACTCATATTGCGTCGGTCCACTAAAATACATCACAAACTACCCGAAGCTTTAAGTTGAATAGAATGATAGAAGGTGTGAGCGATGTCTTTTTAAAGTCAAAGTATTGTAGACCAAAGTTAGTTCCAGCTAAATGGAATGTATTTTGAACAATTTTAGTTGATCAATATTTTCTTATTAGTATCGCAACTGATAATCTACAAAAAAAACATTACTGTTGAAATGAAACGGTAGTCCATTATCGCATATTATATCAAATGCAATGATGACATATGTTTTATAATATGATTAAAAGTGAGAAGAGAATGCTAAGGATTATTTGCTTAACGTACTAGACTGTTCAAAGAATGCTCTGGCTAAGTGGAACAGCACCTTTAAATCTGCTTTGTGTTGTAATTGATTCTTTTGTCAGGTTGATAGTAGCAGGTACTTGGCCATTTGCGTGTCTGGGATAAGATGGTTAGGAACGCGATGAGATGCTAGTCCTGACGGAGGTTCCGGATGTTTCCCTCTGTCTCTCTTTAGCAAGCTCCATCTCAATTTTGGCGTTGATTTTCTCCCAGTCTACCTCAACCTGCGCAACAGACATAAAGCAATCAATCAGACAATTCCTTAAAAGAAACAGCTTACCTTATCGCTGGGATACGTGGCAGGACAGAATCGCATAACTGGCGCATGGACACAGCTCGTATCTTAACCGTGTTTATTCAAATTACCCGTCTTGAACATTCTTGTTATAAATCAATGGAAATGTTTTGCTTTAAGAGTTTATCATCTCGGCTAAACTCCCAAAACTCAAAGGTTACAAAAAAGGTCCTTAAAGGGAAGAAACACTAGCGGGGAGGAAAAATAATGCTGAGATGAGGAAATTAAGATTGCTGCTCCCACTGTATGCGCATAAAGTGGGTTTCTGATACATAGATATGGCTTTAATCTCTAATCTCCATTACACTGGTTTATTTAGAAGACTGGCAGCAAAAAGCAGGGTTTGTGAAAATAAAGATCTACTTTAACTACTTAAATCTGCAAAAGGCAATGACATTGTGACATTTATGTGGAACATATATCTGTATTTATCATTTAATTACACTCGCATTGGGAGTTTTGTAATATGTATATTTTTGCATTTTGGACCTATTTATATGGCGTACAGCATCAATATATATATAATGTATTATAGTTAGAATAATAATATATATATAAATACTAAGTTTTATTATTTGTAAAAGTTACTGTAGTCTTTACAGATTATTTTCCCAGTCGAGAAAGATATATACACTCAAATAGTTAATCCTCTACATTATGTTTAAAATAAAGCCTTGCTTTTTACACACATATGAACAAAAACATAGAATAAACACAGAAAGGGTAAAGGATGTATAAAAAAGTAAAGTAAATCTGTATTTGTGTATTCAGAATGGATGTAAAGTGATGTAATGGACAGTCAGGAGAGAACGCCCCAGGGAGATGTGTGGGATGCGGGCGTCTTGGTGACATGAGGGAGGACCTCTGGAAAGTGAATAGTTAGCAAATTGTTACCGCATTCAGCACATTGAGCTGAGCATGCATCAAACTGATATCTTTACCAGCGCTTCGAGAAGGACTCTGGAGAGGAATGGAGACTTTAAATGTAAGATTAGAACAGTATGAATGTGAGAAGTACAAACGGATAGAAGGAAAGCACTCTGAAGGGCACGGGAAGACAATCAAACGTGACTTGATGAGAAGGAACAATGATGTGGAGACGAGATAAAGATAGCAGTGTGTGGAGACCACAGCAAATGGGCATAAAAATGGCATAATGTCAAAATGTTAATGCCGTCATTCAACAGATTTACATTCATTATGGGTTCTGCAGTTAACGGCAGGGCAGGGCATTTTAGGGTAAAGGTAAAATAATAAGAATAATTTAATGCAAATAGATCGAATTAATTGTTAGAAACTTAGTATCAGATTTATGATGTCCCCTTTATCTAGTTTTTGCCAGGACTCTACAAAGTGATCATCAAACACTATGCAGCTCTTGGCAACTATTGGCTTTCTCTTAAATATTAAGAATAATGCAATCCATGACCGCAAGATTGGTATTCTGATACATACACTGTGTGTATCTCTGCTATCAGGCCATACATTAGTGAACATTTTCCTTTGTCAGAACAAATGAGGTTGCATTTATCATTTGCAGCATATATCGAAACTTTTTCCTACGTGACTGGGCAGTATTACCTAGATATATAATGCCTTTATATACACGGTATATATATATTAATCCGGGCTGTGTAAGTTGCCATACAGGAACATGCATACAGCGTACAACTATGCATTTGCCATAAAGTGTAGTATATTGCACATAGCCAAAGAATAATGAAACTGGTTGCATGCCCTTGATACTAAAATAGAAAATGTAAATAGATGAAAATGTTTGGTCCTTAGTGACTGAAGCGTTTGGTTTTTGTGGCCACTGTGGATCCAAATAAATGGTCACTGATAAGAAATGCACAAATAGGAACACGGTAATTGATACTGAAATAGAAGTTGGGTTCCAGCAGCATTACCAGCCGAGGCTTTTATTCACCACAGGATAATCGTCTAGTGACTACGTAACAGACATACCTGCGGTGCCTGATTTCTACCCGTACTACTGTTTAGGGAAATGGTCAATCCTCACAAATTGGACCCTTGCTCTTTAACCAATAGAGCGTATTTTTTCACCAATCCTTTTTGTTTGGTGAAGCCCATCTGGAACTCCTTTAGCATTATATAAACTTTCTATTTGGAAACTAAGTTAAATGAATAGCATACTGCCTATATTATCTATTTCAGTTTTCTATGCTTTTAATATTTTTTATTTTTCTTTTTTGAAGGGGAAGAAACTATTTTTCTCTCTGGTTCCTTTGATCTCTCCTGTGCTGGTCACACTGTGATCAGAAAGCAGGGCTCCATGGGCCTAAAATGCTGATTGCAATGTGTGCCATCAACCAGCAGGACCAATCAGAGATCCCAGCAGGCCCCGGATAGAATCTGCTGGGTCTCTCCTCCAAAGACCTTCCAGTAGGAGTCAGCATTCACACCTACTGGAAGGGAAAGCCTGATCACACATTCTTATTATCAGTGATTGTACACCCAGGGGTCATCAGAAAACCAGCAATGCTCTCAGGGGAGTCCAGGCTGATCTCCATGCAACAAAAAAGTCAGGGTGTACAGGTACCCCCTAAGGAGCATCTTTCAATCCTTTTTATGGATGTACCCGTCCGTCTAAGGGCACCAAGGGGTTAAAATGTAATTTTGCAGGTCGCTTATCCAGCTTGATAGCAAGGATAAAATTGGCAAGTCCATGCAGTTACTTACGCCTTCCGCATATTGCAGGAAACGCTCGTTGCCTTCTTTCTTGCTAAAGTCGTTCAGATACTTCTGTCGATAAGCCAAAACAGTATCGACATGCGTCTTGTGTTTCACGGCTAACTCCAGTGCTCTGAAAGAAATGCATAAAGTGTCCTTTATTTAGCCAACAAAAATTGCTAAATTTGTTTTATTTATTAGTGGCCATTACAGTAATAACTCCTTAAATTCAATGTTGCAATTCGGAGACTTAATTTCCGAATAACGCTGCTTCGGCTTGGGAAACTTGATTCAAGATGCATCCATTCAAACAGGCATTTCAAGCAATCAGACTGCTGATTGTGGCCTTAATCCCTAAAATTTGACATTCTTGGCAGTTAATATGCAAAAAATCATCACGTTATTGCCTAAAGTTTATGCAATTAAACGCAAACCTTTTTTGCACATTAATGGTTTAGTACAGCAATAGAAAATGCAGATTAAACTGGGAAATGTAATGCAGGGAAAGGGAGAATGGAAACCAAGCTGAATCAAGTAAAACGAGCAAACAGACCTAAAGTGAACCAGTGAAGAAACTCTGGAAAGCCAAAATCAATATAATGGACACTGCCCTTTTATCCTCTCTTGAGCCTGCACGGCTGTCCTTGAAATCTGCAGCTTTGATTTAACCCGTTATACTCAAAATATTAATGAGGAAATGTAACAAAGTCTTTGTTTAAATGACACGGCTGTAAGGTCACCTCTCCCAGTTGAAGGAGTCAATGTTGAGCTGTATGGCTTGGTATACGAGACCGGCCTGTAGGAGAATGGCTTCAGCATCTTGGAAGTTCCCACTGAACAGCTGGATGTGAGCCAACCTCGACTCTTTCGACGGCTTCTCGTTGATTGAATTTATGTACTGAACTTTATCAATCTGCAAGTAAAATAAAAGACACTGCAGAAAACAGAAAAGCACATCAAGATAAAACTGGTATTTAAGGAGTAATTATGCATGTCTCCGTACCTCGCCAATTGCTGCGTATGCTACTTCTGCTGTTGTCATCTCCTTAGCTGCAATAGCCATGGCAGCGAGACAAGACCACATACTCTGCTCCTGAAAGTATGCAGGCAAATAGAAAGTTAACCCCTCGAACAGTACACAGAGATTGTGCCAACATCAAATAGATCCATTTCTTGAAAGGAGTTAGAACTGGCAAAAATATGAATTGATTCCCAATACTGCTTAGATTTAGTTTTTGCGTCCGCTTTAGTGTGACAGCAAAATATAAGAACCAAAGAGTGCAAACTATGAATGATGTTCGGATGCATGGGTGGTGGGATTTTCTGACAGATGTGACACAGGGAGTATTGAAGAAACTACTGTAACAATACATAAATGGGCTGGAAAGCAACTACTTCTTCATTTATTTACACAGTGCTAATGTTTTATAATGGGGGAGGTATGACATACTGAAAGGACACCGCAACCGAAGATCAATATGTGTTTTCTTCATGGTTGTGCTGCACTTCTGGATGACCACTGCTTCCAAAATATTCCACAAAATAATGCGAGGGGGGGGGCAGCAATAAATAACATAAAACAAATGCATTCGCCATATCGTCACAAAGACACAGTTGAGAGGGAGAAGAGACTAAAGCAACTTGTGGACCACCAAGGAACGCCTACACTGTGTTGTGGTGAATAAAGTCGCACACATTATATGGGTTGGTATTCCCTCTTTCTGCGATTAATCGTAAATAAAATGGTCCTACTTTCAAGCTCACGGCGTACAGATGCATTCCATTAAAAAGATGTCTCATGAGAAAAACCCAATTACCGTATTTCAATGCACATACTTTTGTTATAAAATAAATTGAGTCAGCTTGTATTTAGATAGCAAAAAAGCACAAAATAGTACAGCATTGAACCTGCTGCCAAGATAGGAATACAGAATGTGCTCATTTTGTCTTGTTTGGATATTTTGAATTTACAGGCTGGTCCATGGCCTCGGAGAGACCCAAAACTCATTCCCTTTAAAATGACTCTGCCGAGTACTATCAGCAGTGAGAATACGAGATGACTCTGGTAACTAATCTTCTGGACAGCACATCCTCAAACTTAGTAAAAAGCTATTTAAGTAAAAAAACGGTCCTATTCACAAAGTTAAACAAAAGAGCTCACATCAGTCAATACTCTATTTATTAGTGTTGCTGTAAGACGTCAAACATGAATACACACAAGAGAAGGAAGTTGTTGAAGGGAACAACAGTGGTACTTTTAAGCCTATTGTGTTTTTATTAAGAGTATTAATCTCATATTTTACAGTAGCCTCCAAAAAAATGGCTAGCAGGAAACACAACAGTGTGTGTCTAGGAAACCTTCTAAACAACGTGTTTAACACCTGAGGGACATGCTAAGGCACTCGATGTGTTGTCTAGCCATTCTCCTCTCTCAGAAATCCCAGGTCAGCTGTGTCTAAAACCCTGGGACACCTCATCTGGTACCAACAATCATACCACGATCAAAGTCACTTGATGTCATGACTATGTGATAGCGAGCGAGTATTCATGATTTAATAAGACCTTTACTTATAATGATGTATTTACCTTGACAAAACGACATAGCCTTAGTGCATCATCCCACTTGGAAGAATTGACATAGTCATGAAGAATTGATGGGTAGGGGGGGATAGTGATGTGTACAAGCGAGCCATCACTTCTTCTGATTGTTACCCTGTTACCAATAAAACTCACAATATGGGGAGTTTTGCTGTACTCACTGAAAAAGAAAGAAAGAATACAATTTTAAAATGCAAAAACACCTACAAAAAAGTTTACAGGAATGTTTATTGCACATATTTCTAAACTGCTTTATCTCCTCTGTTTCTGGACTTGCTTAATTGTTCTCTGGTGATCTAGTATGGCATTTTCACAAGGGTACACATGACGACACTCTCACAGTCCAGCTAGCTAGCAGTGCACAAGAAGGATATACTATGCACCAGAGCATCAGCGACATTCAGTGTGTCACCCAGGGTGCTCAGCACTCGCCGCTCCACAACATCAACACACTGCCACGCAGACCGAGCTCAATGCTCTGCAGCGGATGCACACATACCTGCGAGTCCGTGACGCAGTGGCAGGACTGGAGGTCACCATCTGGAGGCAAGGGTGTAATATTACCCCAGAGCCCCCGACTTCACCAAGCAACATGTCCCACAGTGTCACCTTTCCCCCTAAACAGCTTGTCTGTGCCATCTTTGCCCCTAAACAGCTTATCCATACCCCAAACAGCTTGTCTGTGCCATCTGTGTCCAAAAACATTTGCCAGTGCCCCTAAACAGCTTATTTGTGCAATCTTTGTCCCCAAATAGCATGTCAGTGCCCCAGCTTGTTTGTGCCATCTTTGTCCCAAATCAGCTACTCATAGCACAGGAAAGCTGAAGGCATGCTTGTCAGTGACCCTAAACAGCACGTCTGTGCCATTTTTGGCAAAGTTTGTCAGTCAGTTTGTTAGCGTGCAGGGAGAGAGTGCGAGAGATCATCTGATAGGGGGATCCTTACACTCTCTGCATCACTAGCTGGTCCTTAAAGAGGCGACCATGATTGTTACGGCCCTGGCTGGAGGTCTGTGCTCCGATGAGTGGCACCTGAGACAGACCCCCCCAAGTATGCCAAAGCACTGGGTTTTTGTACCAATAAAAGATACCTAACACATGAACCTCTAGGAGTCATGTGCTGTATGCTGAACCATGAGTGCAAAGCGACATTCAAATCACTTGTGGTTGTATGAGAGAAACATGCACACTATACCTTCCATCTTTTTCAAATATTGTTTTTGGTAAGAGATCTTTGTCCACAAATGCTACATTTGGATAGTACCAAACGGTGAAACGATTATCCTGAAGTCCACAGAGCATGTTAGACACATCATTCCAGGCTACAGTGTGCACCATGGTACCTGACAAATAAACACAAGTAAATATAGCTCGACAGTTTTTGTACTCTATGGAGTTTCATGAGTTAATGTTAAAAATATTTCACCTTAGGTTGCTTTCAGACAATAAGCATCATGCCACCTTTCTAACTTTAATGCTACTGCTTTTTACAGCTCCACAGCCCTAAACATCCCCCTATTCTGTACTCCCTCTGCATGTACATGCCCTTGTTGCCCCATAACTATATATGCCCCCCTGTCTTTATGTTTAGCTCACCTACTGATGTCTAAGTGAATTGCAGCTAACTTAGGGCAAAGGGCACGGCACAACAGTTTAAATTGGAACCGTCACAGCATTCGGCATACACCAAGATGAATGTCCCAGCATGGAAGACGCAGCATCGCTTGATCAATATCCTGTCCTGAAGTTCACCACCTTCACCTCACCTACACTTACAAAGGCTATCTGAACTAATCAACAACACTCACCAACAACATGGACTAGATGACACAATGGGGAGGAATGATCACGCAGAGCCCGAGAAAAAGGAGAACATATTTACAGAACATACCAATTTTTATTGCACTCTGTTCTTTCCCAAATTTTCTTATAGGAGAGATATACAGATCTCTGTTTTTGTCAACAAATGCAACTTTCCGTTCATTAGCAGGTCCACCGTAGTCTAGTGCGATTTCGACTATTTCAATCTAGAGTAAAAGAGAAAATAATGGAGTAAAAGAAAAACCTATGAAGGATTATTTCTGCCAAGCATGAAACGGCTCAAGCCATGCTAATATGAAAACCGATTGGTTTCAGTCTAGGGACAAAAAATGGCCCACCTCTTGCCTCTTATACTGTAAGTAAGATGTAAAATTAATTTCACCTGCCTAAAGATGGTGTTGGGGTTCCTGAAGCTTAATGAGCGTTAAGAGCCATAATTTCTAGAAATGTTTATATTGCTTCCTTAATCCTTAAAATTTAACTGTCTTAATTTTAGTAAATACAATTAAACTTAAATATAGTATTAATGTTTTGCACGTCACTAATAAGGTGTTACTAAGCTGGTCCCTCAGACACTTTCAGCAACTTTTTTGGAGCAAACATTTATTAATCCATCTATTGATCGGTAAAAGAAGGGAATTATTACCCTCGCTAAATCCATAGGTCACACTGTGTGTGTTTAACCCTTTATTATATTTGTTGAGGCAAGCAGCTGGTATGTACAGATTTACAACTTTCACAGTTATTCGTTTTTAAACTATAAAGCAACAAGAAATTGTTGAACCTGAAAATAGTAAGGGAACACTTGGCGTAGACAGCCTGCTGACAAAAAGTGAGTTCAAATACATAAAAACTATAGATACAGAATTCTGAAAGCTTATTAATGTCTTGTATAGGAAAATTGTGCAAATTGGCTTCCTAGAACTCATTAACATTTCAATTATATATATTCTTTTTTCATAAATGTGTGTGGTCCTGCAAAAAAAAAACCCAAAACAGACACAATGCTCCAGTTAACAGGCGTTGACCTTTTCTTCTGCAGTGTGGGACATATTTTTATGTCAAAATGCTACGCTCGATAGTTCATGAACAACTCAGCAAAAATGGACAAAAGACAAGCCATTCTTTATAATAATTGGAAAAAACTATTGTAAGTATTACCTTATGTGTGAGAGGTTTCCCGTCTCCCAGTGCTTTTCCTGATAATGCATCAAACAAGTAGATAACTGAAATTTAAATACACACATTTTAACTAAAACACAAGTTCTATTTTTGCAAATAACTCTAAACACAAGTGATGAATAAACTTGTTATTAGTTGCTGCATATAGAGTTATTTAATCCGTATAAAGTGGCTGGATAGCATTAGACACATTTTTTGTACCAGTTAATAAACTATACAAATTACCCAACCACCTAGGAGTAAAAAAAAATATAAATAAATAAATGAGTGAAATCAGGCAATGATGTCTCAACATAGACATGATTTGTATTCCCCAAACAGTCGGGACATTGGAAGCCAAGGGCGTATGATCCAACCATAGGAACAGTGCCAGCCACACAAGTAAGCTATCAGTGAAATAAAATGAAGGCATGCTGTTACAGTAATGAACTTACACTTTTCGTCAGCTCGGTCTTTAATGGCAATGGTATCATTGCTCAAAGACACAGTCTGTGCATTGAGATTATCTGCCCTCATTCCTGGAAGCTTTGGTGTGCAGATGAGACGACCTTCATAAGAGTATAAATACAAACTTCCCCCATCCACCAGAAGGAAATGCCTGCAGGAAACAAGGAAGGAAGTGATCACGGTGAAGGTGCATTAGGTGCAGGCCTAGGGGTCGGCCAGACAAGGAACTCCACATTACACATGTCTCACATTCTCACATACCTCTAAAAAAGCCACAAACAATGTTACAACGCACAGTATGTAGATATGATGTTCTCTATATTTTTTTATTTAATCTATTGGTTGGGCTACGGTATGATGTTATAGGGCACCCTGGGTCAAATGAGCAGTCACTGGTCGCTGACCAGTAATTCAAATAGACTGTTGTTCTCTTCCATACCAGAGTAGCAGATAATTACTATTTTGAAAGGAAAAAAAACACTAGATGGAAGTTGCTGGATTACTTTAACGTCAATGGTTTTTCACTTCCATTTTTATTTTTTTGAGTCATGACATATCCAATACAATAGCTTAGTAACATGGAAACTATGTTTATAGATAGTTTTACAAAGTAACAGGAAATATACTACATTCTATTTCATGTTATGCAGATTGTCTCAACTGTGTATAGAAGTATCTTTATCCTAGAAAATTGAAACAAAACATACAGAAATAAATATAAAAAAGGAAATAGCACGAAATGGTATAAAAATTGTATCAGTGCTTTATGTGTAAAATTATTCTGGTGTTTAGCCCTAGAGTCAGGGCTAAGATTGTAAGCTCGTTTGAGCAGAGCCCTCCTCCCCTGTTGTTTCTGTAAGTTAAATTGTTACATACTCTAGTTATGTCCTGTCTACCCCTTGTACAGCGCTTCGGAATATGATGGCGCTATATAAAACAATAATAATAAGATAAAATCAAGGTTCATTTATTTAGCCAACCCATCCATCTCACTTGAGTTCCTTTCCGTAAGTATGATATAATTTATTATTAGTTATTGATATCACATATCATCAGTTTGGATTCGCAAAGCATTTAGTAATGAATAACACACTGAGATTGCCCTTCAGATACTTGGGACCTCAAGGCATAACCCCTTCAAGGTGTCCAAGTCTTTGGCAGTGAATAGGACAGGACCGATGTCTCTATTATTATTATTCATTATTATCTTTTATTTATATAGCGCCAACAGTTTATGCAGCGCTTAATACAATACATCTATTCAAGGGGTCTGACAAAACGAGAATTGACAGACTAAGACAAACCGATACATTAGGTGGAGAGAGCCCTGCTTGCAAGCTTACAATCTTGAGGGCTAACCAGATGTTTAATTTCTAATTATTTACTAAAAAAACATGTTTATTAATAGTGTATTGATCACATAATTGCTGAAAAGAGAGAAACACTCCCTTACTAAACAAGTCTTGTACGGTATTCGTGTCTGTGTCCCTCTGGATACTGAAGGAGAAGTCCGGGGTGACACAGGTGAAGATAACGTGAGGTGGTTGGCAGGAAGTGCAAAGCGGTAGGCCTCCTGTGAGGTGGTGTCCACATTAGTGTTTAGGGTGACATTAACACAAGGGAAAGTAATGTACTGTTCTTTGCGAATTGTGGAGGAAAGACTAATAAACTCTGTCGCTCCAAAAATGTTTAAAACACTACATATTTCAGCATTAAAATACTTTTAATATTGTCATTTAAAAAACGATTGTTCTTATTATAAACTGTCCATATTTCGATGTGTTGGCGCTCACACCAATCCATTACACTTATAAATACCAAAAGGGAGTCTGTTGAAACCAGAAGAAAAGGTTCTTCTGTCCCATCAAGTAAAGGGAAACCTTGGAAGTTCCTCTAATGGTTTTAGGACATTAGGACATATAGTAAAGGGAACATCGGCAGTCCCACCGTGTGCCGCTGGCTATGCACAGGGTGGTTATTTAAACCTGGAAGTGACTGAGGGTGGACTCCGCTGTAATTTCAGTCCATGGAGAGTTTTGAATCCAGTGCTTTCATACACACTAGAGCGTAAGGAATGCGGAGAGGAATTCCATTCATTTGTTAGCAAACACTGAGCATATGGCTTATTGAAAGGGATGCCTTAACAGTGCTTCTGATTCAAATTAGCCATGTGCATGTTGGAGTATTCGTTTAACCCCTGCAATGCTCAAAACGCTAGAAATGCCGGAGCTATGTAATATTTTATTGACGGCGCGGTTAGCACATAGTGCAGCCAATGAGAAGTGAACACAGGACTGGCAAAAATTGTTGGCTTAATTTATATACATAAAGGGACAAACATGACACTGATCTAAGAGTCTTATAATAAATCAATGGGTTAGGGGGGTATCAATTTGAGGGGGTATAAAAAACGTTAGTTTGGATTTAATCATAAAAATAGGATTTTTGGTTTGCAGAAACAACCTTTGATGTGCTTTTATATTGCTGCTGTATAGGACAGCAAGTTACAAATTCTAGAGACAGCTTTTGATATAGCTTTCTGATTTAAGATTCAGTACAGGGAATCAGGACGTGTGTAATATGCGTAGAACACATATCTATACACACACACACACACTGTAAGTTTGTTTATCAGGCCACTGTACCCCTTGTTTCTGCTACATAAATCAATAAATAATAACATAGTAGGCCATGACTAGCCAAACAAACACTATTCCAGAGAGATGCATTGAAGTAAGTGTGAAGAAAGTGAAGAAAGTGTGCTTGCCTCATGAACCCCTTTCTTTCGCTGTAACTCCTAGTAGAAGGGTTCAGGATTGAAGTTTGTTTTACACAAAACATGATTTTTGTTTTGGATGCCCCCGTACTGGCATAATTAGACTTTTTACGTTTGTGTCCCTCGCTTACAAATTCACGCCCAAAAAAATATAAAAAGAAAGCAGAAAATATTGAGTACACATTGTAATAAAATGTAAGA
The DNA here is from genome assembly GCF_027358695.1 of Spea bombifrons. Taxonomy (NCBI): domain Eukaryota; kingdom Metazoa; phylum Chordata; class Amphibia; order Anura; family Pelobatidae; genus Spea; species Spea bombifrons. Next base: position 92,094,061 of record NC_071089.1, on the reverse strand, counting down.
TACTTTACCTTTCACATTGTAGAATTAAGGTAACAGCTGAGTCTTTGAGGTCAAAAATCAAAGGTGTATTCCAGTTCTTTGTACTGCAGCAGAACAAAAGGTCAGGTTAATAATTTCACACAAACATTACTTTTTGCCATTTATGATCGCTTTCTCCCCCTCAATCTCCTAATATATATATATATATATGGCAAGGCTTATCATCAACCCCCAAGTTCGTGCTTCTGATCGACCGTGTCCCGCCAAGCAATGATAATGCTATAACATGTCAACCGTTATTGCTTTTTATGATTTATTTAGTTGTTGGGAAGCTCCTACAGTGTCTGTGCTAACTGCCATCTATAGAATAGATGTGAAGCTGGATGCAACAAAAGTAAATATCTGAAATGACTTGGGATGGGGTGGTGGATATAATACGGTATTATATTTCATCATAGATGAACTTTAGAAAGCACACTGTTATCAACTCCAAGTTTCTTTCCAAACTAAAGGCTTTGAAGGCGTCTCTCGGTCTTGATTGTTACTAGAAATTCCTAGTATTAAGCATGATTAATTAAATTAGCACTGTCATTTTTATTTAAGATGTGTATTTAACAAAGATTTAATGTGGTATAAATCAAGCCAAAGGAATGGCTGCTGCCGGACTTATATCAGAAACTTTTAAATAGCTATTACCGGGAACCAACGAAAACAAAAGTACGTTTATCTCACAGCTATACCCGAACGTGGAATTCCAAATCAATTTAAAAGCACCCAGATCATGAAGTTATAACAACAAAGCTGGAACGCTGCAAAATAGGTGACTTTACTTCGAACGAAAAGCTACAAAAACAATTACTTGAAAGGTTTTTCTTGGCACCGGTGCAGATGTTTTGATTCTTCGACTTTTCAGCACTACAGAGTGGATTAGCTGTAATATTACCACCTGCTTCCTATGACAGTATTTTAACAAAAAAGGAGCAGGGTTTTGTATTGTGGGGCATTAAAAGACCTTCGTCCTGAACATGACGGAAAAGCGATGAATATAAGGAAACACAACACGGATACGCAGCCTACTTACCTAAACACGTAACATTGTAGTGAGGTGGAAACGACTAAATGTCCGTAGTTCAAAGAAGCTTTAATTACTCGGTCACGGAACTCCAGTAAATCTACGGCGTCGTTAATTACGTTGCGTACCTGGCAAAGAAAACGCTGTCAAGCTTTCATCTTGGCTCACATCGGCATATTTTCCCTATATCTTTCCAATTATTTCCTCTAACCACATATTTTAATTGGAGAGCGTCCAAAAAGTAGCATTGCTTCAATACGGGCGCTGATAAATGTTTGTAGAATTTAGAAAGCAGGCAGACGTAGTTAAAGACACTGGGATGTCTTCTGGGAAACCGGGTAGGGTTCTATACAAAATACTCAGATGTTTGGTCCCGACAGTAATCACTTGAAGAGTTATAACTGGCAAGTTCCTAGGATCTGTCAGAGATACAGTTAGAACAACGCTGTCCGGTTGGGACATACAGGCATTGTTGTGGCTCCGAATGAAACATTTCAGCAAATTCTTATCAATCAAATCACAGCAAAGACCTTCATTAATTTTTTTACCTCCCTGGGTTGGTCAGGGTCAGTCAGAGGATCTCTTCAACTGACCCACTGCTTGCAAAGGGGAGACAATGGGGAAGCAACCTGGGGCAGTACTCGAAAATCAGGACTGTTCTGTGAAAACCAAGCTTTATGATATTCTTAAAAGGAAAGGTTTGCCTGGAGGTTTCAAGTTTCTCTCTCTCATTTCAGTTTTGTGTTCCCTACTGAAAGAGTTAACTTTATTACAAATATTATTATTATTATTTATTGTTTTATATAGCGCCATCAAATTCTGTGGCGCTGACACCTACTTTTCACTTACCGCCTTATGAATTTGTACCCAAGTCTTTAAATGTATTCATGTCTGATATTGAGTGTTGATAATTTTTCTCTTTTATAACAAAAAAATGTTATAGAGAGAAACACTAATTATAAGAAAAGCGTCTAAAAATAAAGAACGGATTAAAACAAACCTGCATTGCTCGTCGTTTTATCAGGGTCACTTCAAAATTATTCCATTCCCAGTGCTGTTCCACAACGTGTGCAAAGATGACCTGGCCGTTTCCACAGGCGCCAGCCAACTGAGTGCCATCCGCGGACCAGGCGATGTTAAAGATGCTGCCCGTACTTGGCTTTTCCAGTGAATACGACCACTGTGAAATTAACACAGAAAAAAGTGTTTTAGAACAAAATGCTGCATTTTAGACTGCCTGGGCATTAGTATCACTTTGTAAGCAGTCTGGTGAATTCTGACGGTAAGCAAATGGTTAAAAAAAAAAAGAAGCACTGGATTTTACTTAGACATGTTAGTGAAAGACTCCAAGATCCCCGAGGTGCCTACAAAAATAAGGAGACACTGCTAGCAGCCCCGATCTGGTGA